>NW_027075989.1:20000-54101 GCF_963932015.1 Anas acuta | reverse complement strand
GCATCCCTAAACATAGCCCTAGCCGGCATCGAAGACGACTGAAAAATCAGGACCCAGGAAACGCGTTGCAAGCCCCTTTGGACCATCTAAAAGTGCCCCCAAAGGAAGGCTTTGGGTACAAGTGAACTCCCCAGGGGAACCTTTACGCAGCCCCACATGCAACTGGACCCTCCGGGTTCGCTGTTCCTGAGCAAACCTAAACGTAGCCCTAGCCATCATCGCAGACGAGTGAAAAATCAGGCCCCAGGAAATGCATTGCGAGCCCCTTTGGATCATCCAAAACTGTCACCAAAGGAAGGCTTTGGGTACAAGAGAACTCCCCAGGGGAGCCTTTACGCAGCCCCACATGCAACTGGACCCTCCGGGTTCGCTGTTTCCAAGCATCCCTAAACATAGCCCTAGCCGGCATCGAAGACGACTGAAAAATCAGGACCCAGGAAACGCGTTGCAACCCCCTTTGGACCATCCAAAACTGTCACCAAAGGAAGGCTTTGGGTACAAGAGAACTCCCCAGGGGAGCCTTTACGCAGCCCCACATGCAACTGGACCCTCCGGGTTCGCTGTTTCCGAGCATCCCTAAACATAGCCCTAGCCGGCATCGAAGACGACTGAAAAATCAGGCCCCAGGAAACGCGTTGCAAGCCCCTTTGGACCATCCAAAACTGTCACCAAAGGAAGGCTTTGGGTACAAGTGAACTCCCCAGGGGAGCCTTTACGCAGCCCCTCATGCAACTGGACCCTCTGGCTTCGCTGTTTCCGAGCAACCCTAAATATATACCTAGCCGGCACTGGAGAAGACTGAAAAACTGAGCCCCAGAAAACGCGTTGCAAGCCCCTTTGGACCATCCAAAAGTGTCACCAAAGGAAGGCTTTGGGTACAAGTGAACTCCCCAGGGGAGCCTTTACGCAGCCCCACATGCAACTGGACCCTCTGGGTTCGCTGTTTCTGAGCATCCCTAAACATAGCCCTAGCCGGCATCGATGACGACTGAAAAATGAGGCCCCAGGAAATGCGTTGCAAGTCCTTTTCGCCATTCCAAAAGTGCCCCCAAAGGAAGGCTTTGGGTACAAGTGAACTCCCCAGGGGAGCCTTTACGCAGCCCCACATGCAACTGGACCCTCCGGGTTTGCTGTTTCCGAGCATCCCTAAACATAGCCCTAGCCGGCATCGATGACGACTGAAAAATGAGGCCCCAGGAAATGCGTTGCGAGTCCTTTTCTCCCATCCAAAAGTTCCCCCAAAGGAAGGCTTTGGGCACAACTGAAGTCCCCAGGGGAGCCTTTACGCAGCCCCACATGCAACAGGACCCTCCGGGTTCGCTGTTTCCGAGCATCCCTAAACATAGCCCTAGCCGGCATCGAAGACGACTGAAAAATCAGGCCCCAGGAAATGTGTTGCGAGCCCTTTTCGCCCATCCAAAAGTGCCCCCAAATGAAGGCTTTGGGTACAAGAGAACTCCCCAGGGGAGCCTTTACGCAGCCCCACGTGCAACTGGACCCTCCGGGTTCGCTGTTCCTGAGCAAACCTAAACGTAGCCCTAGCCATCATCGGAGACGAGTGAAAAATCAGGCCCCAGGAAATGCATTGCAAGCCCCTTTGGACCATCCAAAAGTGCCCCCAAAGGAAGGCTTTGGGTACAAGTGAACTCCCCAGGGGAGCCTTTACGCAGCCCCACATGCAACTGGACTCTCCGGGTTCGCTGTTCCTGAGCAAACCTAAACGTAGCCCTAGCCATCATCGCAGACGAGTGAAAAATCAGGCCCCAGGAAATGCATTGCAAGCCCCTTTGGACCATCTAAAAGTGCCCCCAAAGGAAGGCTTTGGGTACAAGTGAACTCCCCAGGGGAACCTTTACGCAGCCCCACATGCAACTGGACCCTCCGGGTTCGCTGTTCCTGAGCAAACCTAAACGTAGCCCTAGCCATCATCGCAGACGAGTGAAAAATCAGGCACCAGGAAATGCATTGCGAGCCCCTTTGGAGCATCCAAAACTGTCACCAAAGGAAGGCTTTGGGTACAAGTGAACTCCCCAGGGGAGCCTTTACGCAGCCCCACATGCAACAGGACCTTCCGGCTTCGCTGTTTCCGAGCAACCCTATATATATCCCTAGCCGCCATGGGAGAACACTGAAAAACTGGGCCCCAGAAAAAGCGTTGCAAGCCCCTTTGGATCATCCAAAACTGTCACCAAAGGAAGGCTTTGGGTACAAGAGAACTCCCCAGGGGAGCCTTTACGCAGCCCCACATGCAACTGGACCCTCCGGGTTCGCTGTTTCCAAGCATCCCTAAACATAGCCCTAGCCGGCATCGAAGACGACTGAAAAATCAGGACCCAGGAAACGCGTTGCAACCCCCTTTGGACCATCCAAAACTGTCACCAAAGGAAGGCTTTGGGTACAAGAGAACTCCCCAGGGGAGCCTTTACGCAGCCCCACATGCAACTGGACCCTCCGGGTTCGCTGTTTCCGAGCATCCCTAAACATAGCCCTAGCCGGCATCGAAGACGACTGAAAAATCAGGCCCCAGGAAACGCGTTGCAAGCTCCTTTGGACCATCCAAAACTGTCACCAAAGGAAGGCTTTGGGTACAAGTGAACTCCCCAGGGGAGCCTTTACGCAGCCCCTCATGCAACTGGACCCTCTGGCTTCGCTGTTTCCGAGCAACCCTAAATATATACCTAGCCGGCACGGGAGAAGACTGAAAAACTGAGCCCCAGAAAACGCGTTGCAAGCCCCTTTGGACCATCCAAAAGTGTCACCAAAGGAAGGCTTTGGGTACAAGTGAACTCCCCAGGGGAGCCTTTACGCAGCCCCACATGCAACTGGACCCTCCGGGTTCGCTGTTTCCGAGCATCCCTAAACATAGCCCTAGCCGGCATCGATGACGACTGAAAAATGAGGCCCCAGGAAATGCGTTGCGAGTCCTTTTCGCCATTCCAAAAGTGCCCCCAAAGGAAGGCTTTGGGTACAAGTGAACTCCCCAGGGGAGCCTTTACGCAGCCCCTCATGCAACTGGACCCTCTGGCTTCGCTGTTTCCGAGCAACCCTAAATATATACCTAGCCGGCACTGGAGAAGACTGAAAAACTGAGCCCCAGAAAACGCGTTGCAAGCCCCTTTGGACCATCCAAAAGTGTCACCAAAGGAAGGCTTTGGGTACAAGTGAACTCCCCAGGGGAGCCTTTACGCAGCCCCACATGCAACTGGACCCTCTGGGTTCGCTGTTTCTGAGCATCCCTAAACATAGCCCTAGCCGGCATCGATGACGACTGAAAAATGAGGCCCCAGGAAATGCGTTGCAAGTCCTTTTCGCCATTCCAAAAGTGCCCCCAAAGGAAGGCTTTGGGTACAAGTGAACTCCCCAGGGGAGCCTTTACGCAGCCCCACATGCAACTGGACCCTCCGGGTTTGCTGTTTCTGAGCATCCCTAAACATAGCCCTAGCCGGCATCGATGACGACTGAAAAATGAGGCCCCAGGAAATACGTTGCAAGTCCTTTTCGCCCATCCAAAAGTGCCCCCAAAGGAAGGCTTTGGGTACAAGTGAACTCCCCAGGGGAGCCTTTACGCAGCCCCACATGCAACAGGACCCTCCGGGTTCGCTGTTTCCGAGCATCCCTAAACATAGCCCTAGCCGGCATCGAAGACGACTGAAAAATCAGGCCCCAGGAAATGTGTTGCGAGCCCTTTTCGCCCATCCAAAAGTGCCCCCAAATGAAGGTTTTGGGTACAAGAGAACTCCCCAGGGGAGCCTTTACGCAGCCCCACGTGCAACTGGACCCTCCGGGTTCGCTGTTCCTGAGCAAACCTAAACGTAGCCCTAGCCATCATCGCAGACGACTGAAAAATCAGGCCCCAGGAAATGCATTGCAAGCCCCTTTGGACCATCCAAAAGTGCCCCCAAAGGAAGGCTTTGGGTACAAGTGAACTCCCCAGGGGAGCCTTTACGCAGCCCCACATGCAACTGGACTCTCCGGGTTCGCTGTTCCTGAGCAAACCTAAACGTAGCCCTAGCCATCATCGCAGACGAGTGAAAAATCAGGCCCCAGGAAATGCATTGCAAGCCCCTTTGGACCATCTAAAAGTGCCCCAAAGGAAGGCTTTGGGTACAAGTGAACTCCCCAGGGGAACCTTTACGCAGCCCCACATGCAACTGGACCCTCCGGGTTCGCTGTTCCTGAGCAAACCTAAACGTAGCCCTAGCCATCATCGCAGACGAGTGAAAAATCAGGCACCAGGAAATGCATTGCGAGCCCCTTTGGAGCATCCAAAACTGTCACCAAAGGAAGGCTTTGGGTACAAGTGAACTCCCCAGGGGAGCCTTTACGCAGCTCCACATGCAACAGGACCTTCCGGCTTCGCTGTTTCCGAGCAACCCTATATATATCCCTAGCCGCCATGGGAGAACACTGAAAAACTGGGCCCCAGAAAAAGCGTTACAAGCCCCTTTGGATCATCCAAAACTGTCACCAAAGGAAGGCTTTGGGTACAAGAGAACTCCCCAGGGGAGCCTTTACGCAGCCCCACATGCAACTGGACCCTCCGGGTTCGCTGTTTCTGAGCATCCCTAAACATAGCCCTAGCCGGCATCGATGACGACTGAAAAATGAGGCCCCAGGAAATGCGTTGCGAGTCCTTTTCGCCATTCCAAAAGTGCCCCCAAAGGAAGGCTTTGGGTACAAGTGAACTCCCCAGGGGAGCCTTTACGCAGCCCCACATGCAACTGGACCCTCCGGGTTTGCTGTTTCCGAGCATCCCTAAACATAGCCCTAGCCGGCATCGAAGACGAATGAAAAACCAGGCCCCAGGAAATGCGTTCCAAGCCCCTTTGGAGCATCCCAAAGTGCCCCCAAAGGAAGGCTTTGGGTACAAGAGAACTCCCCAGGGGAACCTTTACGCAGCCCCACGTGCAACTGGACCCTCCGGGTTCGCTGTTTCTGAGCAAACCTAAACGTAGCCCTAGCCGTCATCGGAGACGAGTGAAAAACCAGGCCCCAGGAAATGCGTTGCAAGCCCCTTTGGAGCATCCAAAAGTGCCCCTAAAGGAAGGCTTTGGGTACAAGAGAACTCCCCAGGGGAGCCTTTACGCAGCCCCACATGCAACTGGACCCTCCGGGTTCGCTGTTTCCAAGCATCCCTAAACATAGCCCTAGCCGGCATCGAAGACGACTGAAAAATCAGGACCCAGGAAATGCGTTGCAAGCCCCTTTAGACCATCCAAAAGTGCCCCCAAAGGAAGGCTTTGGGTACAAGTGAACTCCCCAGGGGAGCCTTTACGCAGCCCCACATGCAACTGCACCCTCCGGGTTCGCTGTTCCTGAGCATCCCTAAACATAGCCCTAGCCGGCATGGGAGAAGACTGAAAAACTGGGCCCCAGAAAACGCGTTGCAAGCCCCTTTGGACCATCCAAAAGTGCCCCCAAAGGAAGGCTTTGGGTACAAGAGAACTCCCCAGGGGAGCCTTTACGCAGCCCCACATGCAACTGGACCCTCCGGGTTCGCTGTTCCTGAGCATCCCTAAACATCGCCCATGGGAGACCGAACCCTAACCCTAACCCGAACCCTAACCCGAACCCTGGATCTAACCCTAACCTCACAGCCACAGCGTACCTGCTGCAATGCCTCTCTCGTCCCAGCTCCAGTTCTTCAGCTGCTCACCAGCTCTAACAGAGATTCTTCGCTCACAGCGCCACGGCAAACTCTGCCCGGGCCACACAACACACTGCACAAGCTACATTGCTTAAGACACACAAAAGCTGGAACGTTCCAGCCCAACAATTAGTCACGTCACACAGGAAGGATGCCGCGTACTCCTAGAAACCAAACCTTCCAGTCCTGAGCAGCTCCCCACCTCCTCCTGCCACCCACGCGCAGCAGACACACTATGCACCCCTCAAAAAAACAAAAAGTTAGAACATAAACAGACAGAAAAAAAAAACAACTGAGCTCCATAAATGCCAAAAAGACATGCACACACAGCAGCCCCGGCAGGGGTAATCACAGACTCACCCTTGGCAGATGAAAGAGGAGACTCTGATACAACCCTGCTCAGTCTCTTGGCAATGCTGCATATCTACGCTGCCGAGCCACAGGTACCATGCAATCAAGCTGCTTTTAGTCCTCAGGAGAGTTACACAGGTGGGTTTATACATTTAGAGATTGAAGTATAGGTCAAAACCAGAAGAGTGTCCCACCACCCCAAAAAACAGTGAGCCAGCGGCCTCTGCTAAATAGAGCTCTATTAAGCGAATTCCAAGCACTTAAAATCCAGAAATCCATAGACTTTGACCCACCTAAAGAACCCTGCAACTGACTGAAGGAAACACAAAGCACTTACCCCAAAGAGCAGCCCAGGCAGAAGGAGCTCTCTGGTGGCATGCCTGGGGCTCATATACCTTTTGCCCCCGCCCCCAGCACCCAAACCCAATCACCTGGGAAAGGGGAGGGGCAAAGCACAGGACATCAGAAAGAGGAGCAGCAGCTGTGCTTTATTTACTTATTTTTAAGGCTTAGCTCAACAGCACGCAGAGTGCAGGCAGGAGACCTGGGGTGTTTCTAGAAGCAAAAATCCCCTTTCGCTTTTGCTGCAGCTTTGAATATTGAACTGACAATATCACCAAGCTAGTAACTGAAACTTTCTCAACTGGAATTAGTTTCAGCAGGCTCATCCACAGAATCACAGAATTTCTAGGTTGGAAGAGACCTCAAGATTATCGAGTCCAACCTCTGACCTAACACTAACAGTCCCCACTAAACCATATCCCTAAGCTCTACATCTAAACGTCTTTTGAAGACTTCCAGGGATGGTGACTCCACCACTTCCCTGGGCAGCCCGTTCCAGTGCCTAACAACCCTTTCGGTAAAGAAATTCTTCCTAACGTCTAACCTAAAACTCCCCTGGCACAATTTTAGCCCATTCCCCCCCGTCCTGTCACCAGGCATGTGGGAGAACAGACCAACCCCCACCTCGCTACAGCCTCCTTTAAGGTATCTGTAGAGAGCAATAAGGTCACCCCTGAGCCTCCTCTTCTCCAGGCTGAACAAGCCCAGCTCTCTCAGCCGATCCTTGTAGGACTTGTTCTCCAGGCCCCTCACCAGCTTCGTCGCCCTTCTTTGGACCCGCTCAAGCACCTCGATATCTTTCTTGTAGCGAGGGGCCCAAAACTGAACACAGTACTCGAGGTGCGGCCTCACCAGAGCCGAGTACAGGGGGACAATCACCTCCCTAGCCCTGCTGGTCACAGTGTTTCTGATACAAGCCAGGATGCCGTTGGCCTTCTTGGCCACCTGAGCACACTGCTGGCTCATATTCAGCCGACTGTCCACCATCACTCCCAGGTCCTTCTCTGCCTGGCAGCTCTCCAACCACTCCTCTCTGTATGACCATCCCCAGCTGTCTGTATGTCCGTCCCCATCGGAACGCATTTCCTGGGGCCTGATTTTTCATTCGTCTCCGATGACAGCTAGGGCTACGTTTAGGTTTGCTCAGGAACAGCGAACCCGGAGGGTGCAGTTGCATGTGGGGCTGCCTAAAGGCTCCCCCGGGGAGTTCACTTGTACCCAAAGCCTTCCCAGCCCCTTTCGCCCATCAAAAACCAACGCAAAGGCACCGAGAGGAAGGTTCTAGAAACTTTATTTTGTTCTGGGGGGGTCGGGGTCTGGTGAGGGGCAGGGGAGGGGCTCTGGGGGGGCTCTGAGGTTGGGGGGGTCCCGGCGGGGTCACGGGGCGGCGTCGGGGGGGCAGTCGATGAAGTCAGCCAGCATGGAGGCCGTGGGGTCGGGGGCCTGGGGGCACAGCGGGGTCAGCGCCTGACCCCCGACCCCTGACCCCACCCCATCCCACCCCCACCACCCCCTTCTCACCCCAAGTGCCCCAAAACCACCCCATCTTGCCCCAAACCACCTCAATCACACCCAAAACTGTCCCAAACCCACTCGATCTTGCCCCAAACCACCCCAGTTCCACACAAACTGCCCCAAAACCCCCCAATCTTGCCCCAAACCCCCCCACACTCACCTCTCCCTTGCCCGGGGGGGCGGGGGATCTTCCTCCTCCTCCTCCTCCTCCTCCTCTCCCTGCAGCTGGAGGGGTCCGGGGGGGGTGCGGGGGGGGGTTCGGGGCTGCCCCCGTCCCCCTTGGGCCCCTCGGGGGGGGGGCGGCTCCGGAGGGCGAGGGGGGGGCGCAGCTTCCAGGGCTGGGGGGGGACCCTCGGGGGGGGGCGGGGGGGGCTGGGGGCTACCCGGGGGGAGCTGCCCTTCCTCCCCCCCATCATCTCCTCCTCCTCCTCCTGATTCGCTGGGGGCTGCTGGGCCCCCCCCTTCCTCCTCCTCCTCCTCGCAGGGGGGGGGGTTGGCCTTCATTCACCTCCATCAGCAGGGCGCCTGTCTCCTCTTCCTCCTCCTCCTCCTCCTCCTCCGGCAGCGTCACCGCAGGGGGGGCCGTGGGAGGGGCGCCTTCCTCAGCCCCGCCGCCTTCCTCCTCCTCCTCTTCCTCCTCCTCGTCCTCCTCCTCCGAGAGGCCTTCCTCCTCCTTGAACTCTTCCTCCTCCTCCTCGAAGAACTCCTCCTCCTCTTAGGAACCCCGAAGAACACTTCCTCCTCTTAGGAACCCCGAACCCGAACACTAACCCCCTAACCATAACCCTAAGCCCTAACCCTAACCCTAACCCTAATGAACCCTAAGCCTAACCCTATCCCTAACCCTAACACTAACCTTAACCCTAACCCAAACCTAACGCCCTGACCATAACCCTAACCCAAACCGTAACCCCAAACCATAACCCCTAACCCTAACCCTACACCCCTAACACTACCCCTAACCCCCTAACGATAACCCTAGACCTAACCCTAACGAAACCTAACCCTAAACCAAAACCCTAACCCTAACCCTAACCCCCTGGCAACCGCACCCCGCACACTTGGTTCCCCCCTCATTTTGGTTCCCCCGGTACGCACCGCAAATGCGTCCCCCCGGCAACCGCACCACGCACACTTGGTTCCCCCCTCATTTTGGTTCCCCCACCGGTGAGCACCGCAAATGAGTCCCCCCAGCAACCGCACCCCGCACACTTGGTTCCCCCCTCATTTTGGTTCCCCCCCCACGGTTCGCTCCGCAAAGGCGTCCCCCCGGCAACCGCACCCCGCACACTTGGTTCTCCCCTCATTTTGGTCCCCCCCCCGGTGCGCCCAGCAAATGCGTCCCCCCGGAAACCGCACCCCGCACACTTGGTTCCCCCCTCATTTTGGTTCCCCCGGTGCGTCCCGGAAATGCGTCCCCCGGGCAAACAAACCCCGCAAACTTGGTTCCCCCCTCATTTTGGTTCCCTTTCCCCCCATCCCTTGAGGTCCCCCCAAGCCCCATGGACCCCCACCCTGTTGTGCTTTACAAATGCGTCCCCCCGGCAACCGCACCCCGCACACTTGGTTCCCCCCTCATTTTGGTTCCCCCCCCCCCCCCCTTGGGGTCCATCCAAGCCCCATGGACCCCCTCCCCGGTGAGCCCCACAAATGCCGCTGACCCGCTAAAATGTGTCTGGGCTGCGCTGCGCTTAAATGTGTCCGGCGGAATTGCGCTTAAATGTGTCCGGGAGGTGCCGTGCTAAAATGTGTCCAGGCGGCACCGAACCCAAACCCTAAGCCAAACCCGAACCCTAACCCAAACCCTAACCGAAACCCTAACTCGAACCCAAACCCGAAACCTAACCCGAACCCGAACCCTAACCCTAACCCTAACGCTAACCCTAACCCTAACCCCTAACCCCTAACCCTAACAACCCTCAACCTGACCCTCAACCTCACCCTCACCCTAATGCACCTTGACACTCCGTGTACGCTACTTCACATTAAGATTAAATATAGGCCTTGCCGGCATGGGAGAAGACTAAAAAACCGGGCCCCAGAAAACGCGTTGCGAGCCCCTTTCGCCCATCCAAAAGTGCCCCCAAAGGAAGGCTTTGGGTACAAGAGAACTCCCCAGGGGAACCTTTACGCAGCCCCACATGCAACTGCACCCTCCGGGATCGCTGTTCCTTAGCAAACCTAAACGTAGCCCTAGCCGTCATCGGAGATGAGTGAAAAATCAGGCCCCAGGAAATGCGTTGTGAGCCCTTTTCGCCCATCCAAAAGTGCCTCCAAATGAAGGCTTTGGGTACAAGTGAACTCCCCAGGGGAGCCATTAGGGTTAGGGTTAGGGTTAGGGTTAGGGTTAGGGTTAGGGTTAGGGTTAGGGTTAGGGTTAGGGTTAGGGTTAGGCTTAGGGTTAGGGTTAGGCTTAGGGTTCATTAGGGTTAGGGTTAGGGTTAGGGTTAGGGTTAGGGTTAGGATTAGGGTTAGGGTTTGGGTTAGGGTTAGGGTTAGGGTCAGGGTCAGAGTCAGAGTCAGGGTAAGCGTAGTGAGATCCTCTCCTGAGCCTATGTTAATTTCCAAAGATTGATTGACGCTTTTAAGGTTTCAGGGGTAGGGCACTAGGGTTGGGTTTCAGGGTAAGTATTCTCAGGGTTTATGTTTAGGATTTTAAGTTGTTTAGGTTTGGATTTTTAACGGTTAGTATTTTAGGGATTTGGGGGTTAAGGTTTTAAGTTTTTCAGGGTTAGTGTGTTAGGGTTTTAGAGTTTATGGGTTGTAGTGTTGAAAGGTTTTTTAGGGTTAGGGTCTTAGGGTTTTCTTTTTGGTCAATTATTTAGGGTTAGGGTTTTAAAATTTTATTTTTATTTATTTATTTATTTATTTGCGGTTGCCGGGGGGACGCATTTGCGGGGCTCACCGGGGGGGGAACCAAAAAGAGGGTGGAACCAAGTGTGCGGGGTGCGGTTGCCGGGGGGACGCATTTGCGGAGCACACCGCGGGGGGGGGCCAAAATGAGGGGGGAACCAAGTGTGCGGGGTTCGGTTGCCGGGGGGACACATTTGCGGAGCGCACCGTGGGGGGGAACCAAAATGAGGGTGGAACCAAGTGTGCGGGGTGCGGTTTCCGGGGGGAGGCATTTGCGGTGCTCACCGTGGGGGGTCCATGGGGCTTGGGGGGAACCCAAGGGGGGGGGGGGAACCAAAATGAAGGGGGAACCAAGTGTGTGGGGTGCGGTTGCCAGGGGGTTAGGGTTAGGGTTAGGATTAGGGTTTTGGTTTAGGGTTAGGGTTCGTTAGGGTTAGGGCTAGGGTTATCGTTAGGGGGTTTGGGGTAGTGTTAGGGGGGTAGGGTTAGGGTTAGGGGTAGTGTTAGGGTTTGGGGTTAGGGTTTGGGTTAGGGTTAGTGTTATTGTCAGGGCGTTAGGTTGAGGGTTAGGGTTAAGGTTAGCGTTAGGGTTAGGGATAGGGTTAGGCTTAGGGTTCATTAGGGTTAGGGTTAGGGCTTAGGGTTATGATTAGGGGGTTAGGGTTCGGGTTCGGGGTTAGGGTTAGGTTTAGGGTTAGGGTTAGGCGGGTTAGGGTTAGGGTTAGGGTTCGGGTTAGGGCTCGGTTTAGGGTTAGGGTTTTGGGTTAGGGTTAGGGTTTCACAGAATCACAGAATTTCTAGTTTGGAAGAGACCTCAAGATCATCGAGTCCAACCTCTGACCTAACACTAACAGTCCCCACTAAACCATATCCCTAAGCTCTACATCTAAACGTCTTTTGAAGACTTCCAGGGATGGTGACTCCACCACCTCCCTGGGCAGCCCGTTCCAGTGCCTAACAACCCTTTCAGTAAAGAAATTCTTCCTAACATCTAACCTAAAACTCCCCTGGCGTAACTTTAGCCCATTCCCCCTCGTCCTGTCACCAGGCACATGGGAGAACAGGCCAACCCCCACCTCGCTACAGCCTCCTTTAATGTACTTATACAGAGCAATAAGGTCACCCCTGAGCCTCCTCTTCTCTAGGCTGAACAAGCCCAGCTCCTTCAGCCGCTCCTCATAGGACTTGTTCTCCAGGCCCCTCACCAGCTTCGTCGCCCTTCTTTGGACCCGCTCAAGCACTTCGATGTCCTTCTTGTAGCGAGGGGCCCAAAACTGAACACAGTACTCGAGGTGCGGCCTCACCAGAGCCGAGTACAGGGGGACGATCACCTCCCTAGCCCTGTTGGTCACAGTGTTTCTGATACAAGCCAGGATGCCGTTGGCCTTCTTGGCCACCTGAGCACACTGCTGGCTCATATTCAGCCGACTGTCCACCATCACTCCCAGGTCCTTCTCTGCCTGGCAGCTCTCCAACCATTCCTCTCCCAGCCTGTAGTTCTGCTTGGGGCTATTGTGCCCCAGGTGCAGGACCCGGCACTTGGCCTTGTTGAACTTCACGCAGTTGACCTCAGCCCATCGGTGCAGCCTATCCAGATCCTCCTGCAGAGCCTTCCTACCCTCGAGCAGATCGACACACGCACCTAGCTTGGTGTCATCTGCAAACTTACTGAGGGTGCACTCAATGCCGTCATCCAGATCATTGATGAAGATGTTAAAGAGGACCGGCCCCAGCACCGAGCCCTGGGGGACGCCACTAGTGACTGGCCTCCAACTGGACTTGGCTCCATTTACCACAACTCTTTGGGCCCGGCTATCCAGCCAGTTTCTAACCCAACGAAGCGTGCGCCAGTCCAAGCCAAGAGCAGCCAGTTTCTTGAGGAGAATGCTGTGGGAGACGGTGTCAAAAGCCTTGCTGAAGTCAAGGTAGACCACATCCACAGCCTTTCCCTCATCCACCCAGCGCGTCACTTTGTCGTAGAAGGAGATCAGGTTCGTCAAGCAGGACCTGCCTTCCATAAACCCATGCTGGCTGGGCCTGATCGCCTGCTTGCCCTTCAAGTGCTGCATGATGACTCCCAAGAGGATCTGCTCCATGAGCTTCCCTGGTACTGAGGTCAAACTGACCGGCCTGTAGTTCCCCAGGTCTGCCCTCTGGCCCTTCTTGTAGATGGGCGTCACATTTGCTAGTCGCCAGTCAGCTGGGACCTCCCCGATAGCCAGGACTGCTGATAAATGATGGATAGGGGCTTGGCCAGGGGTTTGTTAGGGTTAGGGCTAGGGTTATGTTAGGGGGTTAGGGTTAGGGGGTTAGGTTTATGGTTAGGGGTTAGGGTTAGGGGTAGGGTTAGGGTTAGGGTTAGGTTTTGGGTTAGTGTTAGGGTTAGAGGGTTAGGCTTAGGGTTAGGGGTAGGGTTAGGGTTAGGGTCAGGGTCAGAGTCAGAGTCAGGGTAAGCGTAGTGAGATCCTCTCCTGAGCCTATGTTATTTTCCAAAGATTGATTGACGCTTTTAAGGTTTCAGGGGTAGAGCACTAGGGTTGGGTTTCAGGGTAAGTATTCTCAGGGTTTATGTTTAGGATTTTAAGTTGTTTAGGTTTGGATTTTTAACGGTTAGTATTTTAGGGATTTGGGGGTTAAGGTTTTAAGTTTTTCAGGGTTAGTGTGTTAGGGTTTTAGAGTTTATGGGTTGTAGTGTTGAAAGGTTTTTTAGGGTTAGGGTCTTAGGGTTTTCTTTTTGGTCAATTATTTAGGGTTAGGGTTTTAAAATTTTATTTTTATTTATTTATTTATTTATTTATTTATTTATTTATTTTTTCAGGTTAGGTTCTCCAGGGTTAGGGTTTTGAGTGTCCTAATTTTTTGGGTTAGGGTTTGGAGCATCTTAATTTTTTGCGTTAGGGTTTTGAGCATCTTAATATTTTGTGTTAGTGCTTTGAGCGTCTTATTTTTTTGGATTAGTGTTTGGAGCGTTTTTGGGTTTAGGTTTTTGGGTTTTTAGGTTTTAGTTTTTGGGTTTAGGTTTTGAGAGTCCTATTTTTTGGGCTTGGGATTTGAACGTCTTAATTTATTGGGTTAGGAGTTTTAGGCATAGGTCTTCAGGTGTTTAGTGTGGTAAATATTTTGGGTTATGTCTGTAGGGGTTTCGAGGATTTTTAGGGTTAGGGCTTGAGGCTTTTTTGTAAAGGCGGTAAGGGCTAGGGTTACAGTGCGTGCTGGTAAATGTAATTCTCGAAAACTCGGCCCGTGATTGGCTGTGCCGGCTGTCCAAGGAATGCTGGTAAATATAGTTTTCCGGCACCAGGCTTCCGGGAGGCCATGTTGGGTGCCCAGAGCATGCCTGGAAATGCAGGGTTAGGGTTAGGGTTAGGGTTAGGGCACATTTTAGCGCGACGCCGCCCGGACACATTTTAGCGCGGCGCCGCCCGGACACATTGTACTTGTGGGGCTGGGAGGTTGTGGGGAACATCTGGAGAAGGTGCCTGTAGGGTTTGGGGGAGCACCTACAGGGTTTGGGGTGGGATCTGTGGGGCTGGGGGGGGTCTCTATGGGGCCGGGGGGGTTTTGGGGGGGATGTGACCCTATGGGGTGCCGCCCCCAGAGCCCCAACCCGCGGCTGACCTAGCATTTTAGCGTGGCCGCTGTCCACCGGCAGCTTCATGCCCGTCTTCCGCTCCCAGTGGCCCGCGGGGCGCCCGGTGGCCCTACCGGCGTCACCAGCGGCCACCTTGGGGTCAACGGCGGCGGTTTTGGGGTCAACGGCAGCGGTTTTGGGGTTTCGGTTTGGGGGGTGCTGACATGCCCCCCCCCGCACCCCCCAGGCATCCTGGCCCTGCAGCTGCCCCCGGGGGGGCTCGACGCCGAGTCCTACAGGTGAGAACCAGTCCCCTCCGCCCCCTAAATGCGCCCCCAGCCCCTCAAATGCCCCCAGACAACCCCCAAATTGACCCCCCCCAATTTATTCCCCCCCCTCCAGCGCCTGCCTCCACCTGGCCGAGATGCAGCGTCGGGTGTGGGAGGCGCTGGCGGAGCGCGAGCGGCTGCTGCGGGCATGGGTAGGACGGCGGGGGGTACAAAATTGGGGGGGGGCACCAAGGGGGGGGGGTCCATGGGGCTTGGGGGGACCCCAAGGGTTGGGGGGAACCAAAATGAGGGGAAAACCAAGTGTGCGGGGTGCGGTTGCCGGGGGGACGCATTTGCGGAGCGCACCGGGGGAGGAACCAAAATGAGGGGGGAACCAAGTGTGCGGGGTGCGGTTGCCGGGGGGACGCATTTGCGGGGCGCACCGGGGGGGGTCCATGGGGCTTGGGTTAGGGTTAGGGTTAGGGTTAGGGTTAGGGTTAGGGTTAGGGTTAGGGTTAGGGTTAGGGTTAGGGTTAGGGTCAGAGTCAGAGTCAGGGTAAGCGTAGTGAGATCCTCTCCTGAGCCTATGTTAATTTCCAAAGATTGATTGACGCTTTTAAGGTGTCAGGGGTAGGGCACTAGCGTTGGGTTTCAGGGTAAGTATTCTCAGGGTTTATGTTTAGGATTTTAAGTTGTTTAGGTTTGGATTTTTAACGGTTAGTATTTTAGGGATTTGGGGGTTAAGGTTTTAAGTTTTTCAGGGTTAGTGTGTTAGGGTTTTAGAGTTTATGGGTTGTAGTGTTGAAAGGTTTTTTAGGGTTAGGGTCTTAGGGTTTTCTTTTTGGTCAATTATTTAGGGTTAGGGTTTTTAAATTTTATTTTTATTTATTTATTTATTTATTTATTTATTTATTTATTCAGGTTAGGTTCTCCAGGGTTAGGGTTTTGAGTGTCCTAATTTTTTGGGTTAGGGTTTGGAGCATCTTAATTTTTTGCGTTAGGGTTTTGAGCATCTTAATATTTTGTGTTAGTGCTTTGAGCGTCTTATTTTTTTGGATTAGTGTTTGGAGCGTTTTTGGGTTTAGGTTTTTGGGTTTTTAGGTTTTAGTTTTTGGGTTTAGGTTTTGAGATTCATATTTTTTGGGCTTGGGATTTGAACGTCTTAATTTTGTGGGCTTGGGATTTGAACGTCTTAATTTATTGGTTTAGGAGTTTTAGGCATAGGTCTTCAGTTGTTTAGTGTGGTAAATATTTTGGGTTATGTCTGTAGGGGTTTCGAGGATTTTTAGGGTTAGGGCTTGAGGCTTTTTTGTAAAGGCGGTAAGGGCTAGGGTTACAGTGCGTGCTGGTAAATGTAATTCTTGAAAACTCGGCCCGTGATTGGCTGTGCCGGCTGTCCAAGGAATGCTGGTAAATATAGTTTTCCGGCACCAGGCTTCCGGGAGGCCATGTTGGGTGCCCAGAGCATGCCTGGAAATGCAGGGTTAGGGTTAGGGTTAGGGTTAGGGTTAGGGCACATTTTAGCGCGACGCCGCCCGGACACATTTTAGCGCGGCGCCGCCCGGACACATTGTACTTGTGGGGCTGGGAGGTTGTGGGGAACATCTGGAGAAGGTGCCTGTAGGGTTTGGGGGAGCACCTACAGGGTTTGGGGTGGGATCTGTGGGGCTGGGGGGGGTCTCTATGGGGCCGGGGGGGTTTTGGGGGGGATGTGACCCTATGGGGTGCCCCCCCCAGAGCCCCAACCCGCGGCTGACCTAGCATTTTAGCGTGGCCGCCGTCCACCGGCAGCTTCATGCCCGTCTTCCGCTCCCAGTGGCCCGCGGGGCGCCCGGTGGCCCTACCGGCGTCACCAG
This sequence comes from Anas acuta, assembly GCF_963932015.1. Classification (NCBI taxonomy): domain Eukaryota; kingdom Metazoa; phylum Chordata; class Aves; order Anseriformes; family Anatidae; genus Anas; species Anas acuta. The sequence goes on along the minus strand of NW_027075989.1, from coordinate 37,697 downwards.
CGGCCACCTTGGGGTCAACGGCGGCGGTTTTGGGGTCAACGGCAGCGGTTTTGGTATTTTGGTTTGGGGGGTGCTGACATGCCCCCCCCCGCACCCCCCAGGCATCCTGGCCCTGCAGCTGCCCCCGGGGGGGCTCGACGCCGAGTCCTACAGGTGAGAACCAGTCCCCTCCGCCCCCTAAATGCGCCCCCAGCCCCTCAAATGCCCCCAGACAACCCCCAAATTGACCCCCCCCAATTTATTGCCCCCCCCCAGCGCCTGCCTCCACCTGGCCGAGATGCAGCGTCGGGTGTGGGAGGCGCTGGCGGAGCGCGAGCGGCTGCTGCGGGCACGGGTAGGATGGCGGGGGGTACAAAACTGGGGGGGGGCACCAAGGGGGGGGGGGTCCATGGGGCTTGGGGGGACCCCAAGGGTTGGGGGGAACCAAAATGAGGGGAAAACCAAGTGTGCGGGGTGCGGTTGCCGGGGGGACGCATTTGCGGGGCGCACCGGGGGAGGAACCAAAATGAGGGGGGAACCAAGTGTGCGGGGTGCGGTTGCCGGGGGGACGCATTTGCGGGGCGCACCGGGGGGGAACCAAAATGAAGGGGGAACCAAGTGTGCGGGGTGCGGTTGCCGGGGGGACGCATTTGCGGGGCGCACCGGGGGGGAACCAAAATGAAGGGGGAACCAAGTGTGCGGGGTGCGGTTGCCGGGGGGACGCATTTGCGGGGCGCACCGGGGGTGGAACCAAAATGAGGGGGGAACCAAGTGTGCGGGGTGCGGTTGCCGGGGGGACGCATTTGCGGGGCGCACCGGGGGGGGTCCATGGGGCTTGGGTTAGGGTTAGGGTTAGGGTTAGGGTTAGGGTTAGGGTTAGGGTTAGGGTTAGGGTTAGGGTTAGGGTTAGGGTCAGAGTCAGTGTCAGAGTCAGAGTCAGAGTCAGAGCCAGAGTCAGGGTAAGCGTAGTGAGATCCTCTCCTGAGCCTATGTTAATTTCCAAAGATTGATTGACGCTTTTAAGGTGTCAGGGGTAGGGCACTAGCGTTGGGTTTCAGGGTAAGTATTCTCAGGGTTTATGTTTAGGATTTTAAGTTGTTTAGGTTTGGATTTTTAACGGTTAGTATTTTAGGGTTTTGGGGGTTAAGGTTTTAAGTTTTTCAGGGTTAGTGTGTTAGGGTTTTAGAGTTTATGGGTTGTAGTGTTGAAAGGTTTTTTAGGGTTAGGGTCTTAGGGTTTTCTTTTTGGTCAATTATTTAGGGTTAGGGTTTTAAAATTTTATTTTTATTTATTTATTTATTTATTTATTTATTTATTTTTTCTGGTTAGGTTCTCCAGGGTTAGGGTTTTGAGTGTCCTAATTTTTTGGGTTAGGGTTTGGAGCATCTTAATTTTTTGCGTTAGGGTTTCGAGCATCTTAATATTTTGTGTTAGTGCTTTGAGCGTCTTATTTTTTTGGATTAGTGTTTGGAGCGTTTTTGGGTTTAGGTTTTTGGGTTTTTAGGTTTTAGTTTTTGGGTTTAGGTTTTGAGATTCATATTTTTTGGGCTTGGGATTTGAACGTCTTAATTTTGTGGGCTTGGGATTTGAACGTCTTAATTTATTGGTTTAGGAGTTTTAGGCATAGGTCTTCAGTTGTTTAGTGTGGTAAATATTTTGGGTTATGTCTGTAGGGGTTTCGAGGATTTTTAGGGTTAGGGCTTGAGGCTTTTTTGTAAAGGCGGTAAGGGCTAGGGTTACAGTGCGTGCTGGTAAATGTAATTCTCGAAAACTCGGCCCGTGATTGGCTGTGCCGGCTGTCCAAGGAATGCTGGTAAATATAGTTTTCCGGCACCAGGCTTCCGGGAGGCCATGTTGGGTGCCCAGAGCATGCCTGGAAATGCAGGGTTAGGGTTAGGGTTAGGGTTAGGGTTAGGGCTAGGGCACATTTTAGCGCGACGCCGCCCGGACACATTTTAGCGCGGCGCCGCCCGGACACATTGTACTTGTGGGGCTGGGAGGTTGTGGGGAACATCTGGAGAAGGTGCCTGTAGGGTTTGGGGGAGCACCTACAGGGTTTGGGGTGGGATCTGTGGGGCTGGGGGGGGTCTCTATGGGGCCGGGGGGGTTTTGGGGGGGATGTGACCCTATGGGGTGCCGCCCCCAGAGCCCCAACCCGCGGCTGACCTAGCATTTTAGCGTGGCCGCTGTCCACCGGCAGCTTCATGCCCGTCTTCCGCTCCCAGTGGCCCGCGGGGCGCCCGGTGGCCCTACCGGCGTCACCAGCGGCCACCTTGGGGTCAACGGCGGCGGTTTTGGGGTCAACGGCAGCGGTTTTGGTATTTCGGTTTGGAGGGTGCTGACATGCCCCCCCCCGCACCCCCCAGGCATCCTGGCCCTGCAGCTGCCCCCGGGGGGGCTCGACGCCGAGTCCTACAGGTGAGAACCAGTCCCCTCCGCCCCCTAAATGCGCCCCCAGCCCCTCAAATGCCCCCAGACAACCCCCAAATTGACCCCCCCCAATTTATTGCCCCCCCCCAGCGCCTGCCTCCACCTGGCCGAGATGCAGCGTCGGGTGTGGGAGGCGCTGGCGGAGCGCGAGCGGCTGCTGCGGGCACGGGTAGGATGGCGGGGGGTACAAAACTGGGGGGGGGCACCAAGGGGGGGGGGGTCCATGGGGCTTGGGGGGACCCCAAGGGTTGGGGGGAACCAAAATGAGGGGAAAACCAAGTGTGCGGGGTGCGGTTGCCGGGGGGACGCATTTGCGGGGCGCACCGGGGGAGGAACCAAAATGAGGGGGGAACCAAGTGTGCGGGGTGCGGTTGCCGGGGGGACGCATTTGCGGGGCGCACCCGGGGGGAACCAAAATGAAGGGGGAACCAAGTGTGCGGGGTGCGGTTGCCGGGGGGACGCATTTGCGGGGCGCACCGGGGGTGGAACCAAAATGAGGGGGGAACCAAGTGTGCGGGGTGCGGTTGCCGGGGGGACGCATTTGCGGGGCGCACCGGGGGGGGTCCATGGGGCTTGGGTTAGGGTTAGGGTTAGGGTTAGGGTTAGGGTTAGGGTTAGGGTTAGGGTTAGGGTTAGGGTCAGAGTCAGTGTCAGAGTCAGAGTCAGAGTCAGAGCCAGAGTCAGGGTAAGCGTAGTGAGATCCTCTCCTGAGCCTATGTTAATTTCCAAAGATTGATTGACGCTTTTAAGGTGTCAGGGGTAGGGCACTAGCGTTGGGTTTCAGGGTAAGTATTCTCAGGGTTTATGTTTAGGATTTTAAGTTGTTTAGGTTTGGATTTTTAACGGTTAGTATTTTAGGGATTTGGGGGTTAAGGTTTTAAGTTTTTCAGGGTTAGTGTGTTAGGGTTTTAGAGTTTATGGGTTGTAGTGTTGAAAGGTTTTTTAGGGTTAGGGTCTTAGGGTTTTCTTTTTGGTCAATTATTTAGGGTTAGGGTTTTAAAATTTTATTTTTATTTATTTATTTATTTATTTATTTATTTATTTTTTCTGGTTAGGTTCTCCAGGGTTAGGGTTTTGAGTGTCCTAATTTTTTGGGTTAGGGTTTGGAGCATCTTAATTTTTTGCGTTAGGGTTTCGAGCATCTTAATATTTTGTGTTAGTGCTTTGAGCGTCTTATTTTTTTGGATTAGTGTTTGGAGCGTTTTTGGGTTTAGGTTTTTGGGTTTTTAGGTTTTAGTTTTTGGGTTTAGGTTTTGAGATTCATATTTTTTGGGCTTGGGATTTGAACGTCTTAATTTTGTGGGCTTGGGATTTGAACGTCTTAATTTATTGGTTTAGGAGTTTTAGGCATAGGTCTTCAGTTGTTTAGTGTGGTAAATATTTTGGGTTATGTCTGTAGGGGTTTCGAGGATTTTTAGGGTTAGGGCTTGAGGCTTTTTTGTAAAGGCGGTAAGGGCTAGGGTTACAGTGCGTGCTGGTAAATGTAATTCTCGAAAACTCGGCCCGTGATTGGCTGTGCCGGCTGTCCAAGGAATGCTGGTAAATATAGTTTTCCAGCACCAGGCTTCCGGGAGGCCATGTTGGGTGCCCAGAGCATGCCTGGAAATGCAGGGTTAGGGTTAGGGTTAGGGTTAGGGTTAGGGCACATTTTAGCGCGACGCCGCCCGGACACATTTTAGCGCGGCGCCGCCCGGACACATTGTACTTGTGGGGCTGGGAGGTTGTGGGGAACATCTGGAGAAGGTGCCTGTAGGGTTTGGGGGAGCACCTACAGGGTTTGGGGTGGGATCTGTGGGGCTGGGGGGGGTCTCTATGGGGCCGGGGGGGTTTTGGGGGGGATGTGACCCTATGGGGTGCCGCCCCCAGAGCCCCAACCCGCGGCTGACCTAGCATTTTAGCGTGGCCGCTGTCCACCGGCAGCTTCATGCCCGTCTTCCGCTCCCAGTGGCCCGCGGGGCGCCCGGTGGCCCTACCGGCGTCACCAGCGGCCACCTTGGGGTCAACGGCGGCGGTTTTGGGGTCAACGGCAGCGGTTTTGGTATTTCGGTTTGGAGGGTGCTGACATGCCCCCCCCCGCACCCCCCAGGCATCCTGGCCCTGCAGCTGCCCCCGGGGGGGCTCGACGCCGAGTCCTACAGGTGAGAACCAGTCCCCTCCGCCCCCTAAATGCGCCCCCAGCCCCTCAAATGCCCCCAGACAACCCCCAAATTGACCCCCCCCAATTTATTGCCCCCCCCCAGCGCCTGCCTCCACCTGGCCGAGATGCAGCGTCGGGTGTGGGAGGCGCTGGCGGAGCGCGAGCGGCTGCTGCGGGCACGGGTAGGATGGCGGGGGGTACAAAACTGGGGGGGGGCACCAAGGGGGGGGGGGTCCATGGGGCTTGGGGGGACCCCAAGGGTTGGGGGGAACCAAAATGAGGGGAAAACCAAGTGTGCGGGGTGCGGTTGCCGGGGGGACGCATTTGCGGGGCGCACCGGGGGAGGAACCAAAATGAGGGGGGAACCAAGTGTGCGGGGTGCAGTTGCCGGGGGGACGCATTTGCGGGGCGCACCGGGGGGGAACCAAAATGAAGGGGGAACTAAGTGTGCGGGGTGCGGTTGCCGGGGGGACGCATTTGCGGGGCGCACCGGGGGTGGAACCAAAATGAGGGGGGAACCAAGTGTGCGGGGTGCGGTTGCCGGGGGGACGCATTTGCGGGGCGCACCGGGGGGGGTCCATGGGGCTTGGGTTAGGGTTAGGGTTAGGGTTAGGGTTAGGGTTAGGGTTAGGGTTAGGGTCAGAGTCAGAGTCAGAGTCAGAGTCAGAGTCAGAGTCAGGGTAAGCGTAGTGAGATCCTCTCCTGAGCCTATGTTAATTTCCAAAGATTGATTGACGCTTTTAAGGTGTCAGGGGTAGGGCACTAGCGTTGGGTTTCAGGGTAAGTATTCTCAGGGTTTATGTTTAGGATTTTAAGTTGTTTAGGTTTGGATTTTTAACGGTTAGTATTTTAGGGATTTGGGGGTTAAGGTTTTAAGTTTTTCAGGGTTAGTGTGTTAGGGTTTTAGAGTTTATGGGTTGTAGTGTTGAAAGGTTTTTTAGGGTTAGGGTCTTAGGGTTTTCTTTTTGGTCAATTATTTAGGGTTAGGGTTTTAAAATTTTATTTTTATTTATTTATTTATTTATTTATTTTTTCTGGTTAGGTTCTCCAGGGTTAGGGTTTTGAGTGTCCTAATTTTTTGGGTTAGGGTTTGGAGCATCTTAATTTTTTGCGTTAGGGTTTCGAGCATCTTAATATTTTGTGTTAGTGCTTTGAGCGTCTTATTTTTTTGGATTAGTGTTTGGAGCGTTTTTGGGTTTAGGTTTTTGGGTTTTTAGGTTTTAGTTTTTGGGTTTAGGTTTTGAGATTCATATTTTTTGGGCTTGGGATTTGAACGTCTTAATTTTGTGGGCTTGGGATTTGAACGTCTTAATTTATTGGTTTAGGAGTTTTAGGCATAGGTCTTCAGTTGTTTAGTGTGGTAAATATTTTGGGTTATGTCTGTAGGGGTTTCGAGGATTTTTAGGGTTAGGGCTTGAGGCTTTTTTGTAAAGGCGGTAAGGGCTAGGGTTACAGTGCGTGCTGGTAAATGTAATTCTCGAAAACTCGGCCCGTGATTGGCTGTGCCGGCTGTCCAAGGAATGCTGGTAAATATAGTTTTCCGGCACCAGGCTTCCGGGAGGCCATGTTGGGTGCCCAGAGCATGCCTGGAAATGCAGGGTTAGGGTTAGGGTTAGGGTTGGGGTTAGGGCACATTTTAGCGCAACGCCGCCCGGACACATTTTAGCGCGGCGCCGCCCGGACACATTGTACTTGTGGGGCTGGGAGGTTGTGGGGAACATCTGGAGAAGGTGCCTGTAGGGTTTGGGGGAGCACCTACAGGGTTTGGGGTGGGATCTGTGGGGCTGGGGGGGGTCTCTATGGGGCCGGGGGGGTTTTGGGGGGGATGTGACCCTATGGGGTGCCCCCCCCAGAGCCCCAACCCGCGGCTGACCTAGCATTTTAGCGTGGCCGCCGTCCACCGGCAGCTTCATGCCCGTCTTCCGCTCCCAGTGGCCCGCGGGGCGCCCGGTGGCCCTACCGGCGTCACCAGCGGCCACCTTGGGGTCAACGGCGGCGGTTTTGGGGTCAACGGCAGCGGTTTTGGGGTTTCGGTTTGGGGGGTGCTGACATGCCCCCCCCCGCACCCCCCAGGCATCCTGGCCCTGCAGCTGCCCCCGGGGGGGCTCGACGCCGAGTCCTACAGGTGAGAACCAGTCCCCTCCGCCCCCTAAATGCGCCCCCAGCCCCTCAAATGCCCCCAGACAACCCCCAAATTGACCCCCCCCAATTTATTGCCCCCCCCCAGCGCCTGCCTCCACCTGGCCGAGATGCAGCGTCGGGTGTGGGAGGCGCTGGCGGAGCGCGAGCGGCTGCTGCGGGCACGGGTAGGATGGCGGGGGGTACAAAACTGGGGGGGGGCACCAAGGGGGGGGGGGTCCATGGGGCTTGGGGGGACCCCAAGGGTTGGGGGGAACCAAAATGAGGGGAAAACCAAGTGTGCGGGGTGCGGTTGCCGGGGGGACGCATTTGCGGGGCGCACCGGGGGAGGAACCAAAATGAGGGGGGAACCAAGTGTGCGGGGTGCGGTTGCCGGGGGGACGCATTTGCAAGGCGCACCGGGGGGAACCAAAATGAAGGGGGAACCAAGTGTGCGGGGTGCGGTTGCCGGGGGGACGCATTTGCGGGGCGCACCGGGGGTGGAACCAAAATGAGGGGGGAACCAAGTGTGCGGGGTGCGGTTGCCGGGGGGACGCATTTGCGGGGCGCACCGGGGGGGGGCCATGGGGCTTGGGTTAGGGTTAGGGTTAGGGTTAGGGTTAGGGTCAGAGTCAGAGTCAGAGTCAGAGTCAGAGTCAGAGTCAGAGTCAGGGTAAGCGTAGTGAGATCCTCTCCTGAGCCTATGTTAATTTCCAAAGATTGATTGACGCTTTTAAGGTGTCAGGGGTAGGGCACTAGCGTTGGGTTTCAGGGTAAGTATTCTCAGGGTTTATGTTTAGGATTTTAAGTTGTTTAGGTTTGGATTTTTAACGGTTAGTATTTTAGGGATTTGGGGGTTAAGGTTTTAAGTTTTTCAGGGTTAGTGTGTTAGGGTTTTAGAGTTTATGGGTTGTAGTGTTGAAAGGTTTTTTAGGGTTAGGGTCTTAGGGTTTTCTTTTTGGTCAATTATTTAGGGTTAGGGTTTTTAAATTTTATTTTTATTTATTTATTTATTTATTTATTTTTTCAGGTTAGGTTCTCCAGGGTTAGGGTTTTGAGTGTCCTAATTTTTTGGGTTAGGGTTTGGAGCATCTTAATTTTTTGCGTTAGGGTTTTGAGCATCTTAATATTTTGTGTTAGTGCTTTGAGCGTCTTATTTTTTTGGATTAGTGTTTGGAGCGTTTTTGGGTTTAGGTTTTTGGGTTTTTAGGTTTTAGTTTTTGGGTTTAGGTTTTGAGATTCATATTTTTTGGGCTTGGGATTTGAACGTCTTAATTTTGTGGGCTTGGGATTTGAACGTCTTAATTTATTGGTTTAGGAGTTTTAGGCATAGGTCTTCAGTTGTTTAGTGTGGTAAATATTTTGGGTTATGTCTGTAGGGGTTTCGAGGATTTTTAGGGTTAGGGCTTGAGGCTTTTTTGTAAAGGCGGTAAGGGCTAGGGTTACAGTGCGTGCTGGTAAATGTAATTCTCGAAAACTCGGCCCGTGATTGGCTGTGCCGGCTGTCCAAGGAATGCTGGTAAATATAGTTTTCCGGCACCAGGCTTCCGGGAGGCCATGTTGGGTGCCCAGAGCATGCCTGGAAATGCAGGGTTAGGGTTAGGGTTAGGGTTAGGGCACATTTTAGCGCGACGCCGCCCGGACACATTTTAGCGCGGCGCCGCCCGGACACATTGTACTTGTGGGGCTGGGAGGTTGTGGGGAACATCTGGAGAAGGTGCCTGTAGGGTTTGGGGGAGCACCTACAGGGTTTGGGGTGGGATCTGTGGGGCTGGGGGGGGTCTCTATGGGGCCGGGGGGGTTTTGGGGGGGATGTGACCCTATGGGGTGCCCCCCCCAGAGCCCCAACCCGCGGCTGACCTAGCATTTTAGCGTGGCCGCCATCCACCGGCAGCTTCATGCCCGTCTTCCGCTCCCAGTGGCCCGCGGGGCGCCCGGTGGCCCTACCGGCGTCACCAGCGGCCACCTTGGGGTCAACGGCGGCGGTTTTGGGGTCAACGGCAGCGGTTTTGGGGTTTCGGTTTGGGGGGTGCTGACATGCCCCCCCCCGCACCCCCCAGGCATCCTGGCCCTGCAGCTGCCCCCGGGGGGGCTCGACGCCGAGTCCTACAGGTGAGAACCAGTCCCATCCGCCCCCTAAATGCGCCCCCAGCCCCTCAAATGCCCCCAGACAACCCCCAAATTGACCCCCCCCAATTTATTCCCCCCCCCCAGCGCCTGCCTCCACCTGGCCGAGATGCAGCGTCGGGTGTGGGAGGCGCTGGCGGAGCGCGAGCGGCTGCTGCGGGCACGGGTAGGACGGCGGGGGGTACAAAATTGGGGGGGGGCACCAAGGGGGGGGTTCCATGGGGCTTGGGGGGACCCCAAGGGTTGGGGGGAACCAAAATGAGGGGAAAACCAAGTGTGCGGGGTGCGGTTGCCGGGGGGACGCATTTGCGGAGCGCACCGGGGGAGGAACCAAAATGAGGGGGGAACCAAGTGTGCGGGGTGCGGTTGCCGGGGGGACGCATTTGCGGGGCGCACCGGGGGGGTCCATGGGGCTTGGGTTAGGGTTAGGGTTAGGGTTAGGGTTAGGGTTAGGGTTAGGGTTAGGGTTAGGGTTAGGGTTAGGGTTAGGGTTAGGGTCAGAGTCAGGGTAAGCGTAGTGAGATCCTCTCCTGAGCCTATGTTAATTTCCAAAGATTGATTGACGCTTTTAAGGTGTCAGGGGTAGGGCACTAGCGTTGGGTTTCAGGGTAAGTATTCTCAGGGTTTATGTTTAGGATTTTAAGTTGTTTAGGTTTGGATTTTTAACGGTTAGTATTTTAGGGATTTGGGGGTTAAGGTTTTAAGTTTTTCAGGGTTAGTGTGTTAGGGTTTTAGAGTTTATGGGTTGTAGTGTTGAAAGGTTTTTTAGGGTTAGGGTCTTAGGGTTTTCTTTTTGGTCAATTATTTAGGGTTAGGGTTTTTAAATTTTATTTTTATTTATTTATTTATTTATTTATTTTTTCTGGTTAGGTTCTCCAGGGTTAGGGTTTTGAGTGTCCTAATTTTTTGGGTTAGGGTTTGGAGCATCTTAATTTTTTGCGTTAGGGTTTCGAGCATCTTAATATTTTGTGTTAGTGCTTTGAGCGTCTTATTTTTTTGGATTAGTGTTTGGAGCGTTTTTGGGTTTAGGTTTTTGGGTTTTTAGGTTTTAGTTTTTGGGTTTAGGTTTTGAGATTCATATTTTTTGGGCTTGGGATTTGAACGTCTTAATTTTGTGGGCTTGGGATTTGAACGTCTTAATTTATTGGTTTAGGAGTTTTAGGCATAGGTCTTCAGTTGTTTAGTGTGGTAAATATTTTGGGTTATGTCTGTAGGGGTTTCGAGGATTTTTAGGGTTAGGGCTTGAGGCTTTTTTGTAAAGGCGGTAAGGGCTAGGGTTACAGTGCGTGCTGGTAAATGTAATTCTCGAAAACTCGGCCCGTGATTGGCTGTGCCGGCTGTCCAAGGAATGCTGGTAAATATAGTTTTCCGGCACCAGGCTTCCGGGAGGCCATGTTGGGTGCCCAGAGCATGCCTGGAAATGCAGGGTTAGGGTTAGGGTTAGGGTTAGGGTTAGGGCACATTTTAGCGCGACGCCGCCCGGACACATTTTAGCGCGGCGCCGCCCGGACACATTGTACTTGTGGGGCTGGGAGGTTGTGGGGAACATCTGGAGAAGGTGCCTGTAGGGTTTGGGGGAGCACCTACAGGGTTTGGGGTGGGATCTGTGGGGCTGGGGGGGGTCTCTATGGGGCCGGGGGGGTTTTGGGGGGGATGTGACCCTATGGGGTGCCGCCCCCAGAGCCCCAACCCGCGGCTGACCTAGCATTTTAGCGTGGCCGCCGTCCACCGGCAGCTTCATGCCCGTCTTCCGCTCCCAGTGGCCCGCGGGGCGCCCGGTGGCCCTACCGGCGTCACCAGCGGCCACCTTGGGGTCAACGGCGGCGGTTTTGGGGTCAACGGCAGCGGTTTTGGGGTTTCGGTTTGGGGGGTGCTGACATGCCCCCCCCCGCACCCCCCAGGCATCCTGGCCCTGCAGCTGCCCCCGGGGGGGCTCGACGCCGAGTCCTACAGGTGAGAACCAGTCCCCTCCGCCCCCTAAATGCGCCCCCAGCCCCTCAAATGCCCCCAGACAACCCCCAAATTGACCCCCCCCAATTTATTGCCCCCCCCCAGCGCCTGCCTCCACCTGGCCGAGATGCAGCGTCGGGTGTGGGAGGCGCTGGCGGAGCGCGAGCGGCTGCTGCGGGCACGGGTAGGATGGCGGGGGGTACAAAACTGGGGGGGGGCACCAAGGGGGGGGGGGTCCATGGGGCTTGGGGGGACCCCAAGGGTTGGGGGGAACCAAAATGAGGGGAAAACCAAGTGTGCGGGGTGCGGTTGCCGGGGGGACGCATTTGCGGGGCGCACCGGGGGAGGAACCAAAATGAGGGGGGAACCAAGTGTGCGGGGTGCGGTTGCCGGGGGGACGCATTTGCGGGGCGCACCGGGGGGAACCAAAATGAAGGGGGAACCAAGTGTGCGGGGTGCGGTTGCCGGGGGGACGCATTTGCGGGGCGCACCGGGGGTGGAACCAAAATGAGGGGGGAACCAAGTGTGCGGGGTGCGGTTGCCGGGGGGACGCATTTGCGGGGCGCACCGGGGGGGGGGTCCATGGGGCTTGGGTTAGGGTTAGGGTTAGGGTTAGGGTTAGGGTCAGAGTCAGAGTCAGAGTCAGAGTCAGAGTCAGAGTCAGAGTCAGGGTAAGCGTAGTGAGATCCTCTCCTGAGCCTATGTTAATTTCCAAAGATTGATTGACGCTTTTAAGGTGTCAGGGGTAGGGCACTAGCGTTGGGTTTCAGGGTAAGTATTCTCAGGGTTTATGTTTAGGATTTTAAGTTGTTTAGGTTTGGATTTTTAACGGTTAGTATTTTAGGGATTTGGGGGTTAAGGTTTTAAGTTTTTCAGGGTTAGTGTGTTAGGGTTTTAGAGTTTATGGGTTGTAGTGTTGAAAGGTTTTTTAGGGTTAGGGTCTTAGGGTTTTCTTTTTGGTCAATTATTTAGGGTTAGGGTTTTAAAATTTTATTTTTATTTATTTATTTATTTATTTATTTTTTCTGGTTAGGTTCTCCAGGGTTAGGGTTTTGAGTGTCCTAATTTTTTGGGTTAGGGTTTGGAGCATCTTAATTTTTTGCGTTAGGGTTTCGAGCATCTTAATATTTTGTGTTAGTGCTTTGAGCGTCTTATTTTTTTGGATTAGTGTTTGGAGCGTTTTTGGGTTTAGGTTTTTGGGTTTTTAGGTTTTAGTTTTTGGGTTTAGGTTTTGAGATTCATATTTTTTGGGCTTGGGATTTGAACGTCTTAATTTTGTGGGCTTGGGATTTGAACGTCTTAATTTATTGGTTTAGGAGTTTTAGGCATAGGTCTTCAGTTGTTTAGTGTGGTAAATATTTTGGGTTATGTCTGTAGGGGTTTCGAGGATTTTTAGGGTTAGGGCTTGAGGCTTTTTTGTAAAGGCGGTAAGGGCTAGGGTTACAGTGCGTGCTGGTAAATGTAATTCTTGAAAACTCGGCCCGTGATTGGCTGTGCCGGCTGTCCAAGGAATGCTGGTAAATATAGTTTTCCGGCACCAGGCTTCCGGGAGGCCATGTTGGGTGCCCAGAGCATGCCTGGAAATGCAGGGTTAGGGTTAGGGTTAGGGTTAGGGCACATTTTAGCGCAACGCCGCCCGGACACATTTTAGCGCGGCGCCGCCCGGACACATTGTACTTGTGGGGCTGGGAGGTTGTGGGGAACATCTGGAGAAGGTGCCTGTAGGGTTTGGGGGAGCACCTACAGGGTTTGGGGTGGGATCTGTGGGGCTGGGGGGGGTCTCTATGGGGCCGGGGGGGTTTTGGGGGGTTTTGGGGGGGATGTGACCCTATGGGGTGCCCCCCCCAGAGCCCCAACCCGCGGCTGACCTAGCATTTTAGCGTGGCCGCCGTCCACCGGCAGCTTCATGCCCGTCTTCCGCTCCCAGTGGCCCGCGGGGCGCCCGGTGGCCCTACCGGCGTCACCAGCGGCCACCTTGGGGTCAACGGCGGCGGTTTTGGGGTCAACGGCAGCGGTTTTGGGGTTTCGGTTTGGGGGGTGCTGACATGCCCCCCCCCGCACCCCCCAGGCATCCTGGCCCTGCAGCTGCCCCCGGGGGGGCTCGACACCGAGTCCTACAGGTGAGAACCAGTCCCCTCCGCCCCCTAAATGCGCCCCCAGCCCCTCAAATGCCCCCAGACAACCCCCAAATTGACCCCCCCTCAATTTATTGCCCCCCCCCAGCGCCTGCCTCCACCTAGCCGAGATGCAGCGTCGGGTGTGGGAGGCACTGGCGGAGCGTGAGCGGCTGCTGCGGGCACGGGTAGGACGGCGGGGGGTACAAAACTGTGGGGGGGCACCAGGGGGGGGGGGGTCCATGGGGCTTGGGGGGACCCCAAGGGTTGGGGGGAACCAAAATGAGGGGAAAACCAAGTGTGCGGGGTGCGGTTGCCGGGGGGACACATTTGCGGGGCGCACCGGGGGAGGAACCAAAATGAGGGGGGAACCAAGTGTGCGGGGCGCGGTTGCCGGGGGGACGCATTTGCGGGGCGCACTGGGGGGTCCATGGGGCTTGGGTTAGGGTTAGGGTTAGGGTTAGGGTTAGGGTTAGGGTTAGGGTTAGGGTTAGGGTTAGGGTTAGGGTCAGGGTCAGAGTCAGAGTCAGAGTCAGAGTAAGCGTAGTGAGATCCTCTCCTGAGCCTATGTTAATTTCCAAAGATTGATTGACGCTTTTAAGGTGTCAGGGGTAGGGCACTAGCGTTGGGTTTCAGGGTAAGTATTCTCAGGGTTTATGTTTAGGATTTTAAGTTGTTTAGGTTTGGATTTTTAACGGTTAGTATTTTAGGGATTTGGGGGTTAAGGTTTTAAGTTTTTCAGGGTTAGTGTGTTAGGGTTTTAGAGTTTATGGGTTGTAGTGTTGAAAGGTTTTTTAGGGTTAGGGTCTTAGGGTTTTCTTTTTGGTCAATTATTTAGGGTTAGGGTTTTAAAATTTTATTTTTATTTATTTATTTATTTATTTATTTTTTCTGGTTAGGTTCTCCAGGGTTAGGGTTTTGAGTGTCCTAATTTTTTGGGTTAGGGTTTGGAGCATCTTAATTTTTTGCGTTAGGGTTTCGAGCATCTTAATATTTTGTGTTAGTGCTTTGAGCGTCTTATTTTTTTGGATTAGTGTTTGGAGCGTTTTTGGGTTTAGGTTTTTGGGTTTTTAGGTTTTAGTTTTTGGGTTTAGGTTTTGAGATTCATATTTTTTGGGCTTGGGATTTGAACGTCTTAATTTTGTGGGCTTGGGATTTGAACGTCTTAATTTATTGGTTTAGGAGTTTTAGGCATAGGTCTTCAGTTGTTTAGTGTGGTAAATATTTTGGGTTATGTCTGTAGGGGTTTCGAGGATTTTTAGGGTTAGGGCTTGAGGCTTTTTTGTAAAGGCGGTAAGGGCTAGGGTTACAGTGCGTGCTGGTAAATGTAATTCTCGAAAACTCGGCCCGTGATTGGCTGTGCCGGCTGTCCAAGGAATGCTGGTAAATATAGTTTTCCGGCACCAGGCTTCCGGGAGGCCATGTTGGGTGCCCAGAGCATGCCTGGAAATGCAGGGTTAGGGTTAGGGTTAGGGTTAGGGTTAGGGCACATTTTAGCGCGACGCCGCCCGGACACATTTTAGCGCGGCGCCGCCCGGACACATTGTACTTGTGGGGCTGGGAGGTTGTGGGGAACATCTGGAGAAGGTGCCTGTAGGGTTTGGGGGAGCACCTACAGGGTTTGGGGTGGGATCTGTGGGGCTGGGGGGGGTCTCTATGGGGCCGGGGGGGTTTTGGGGGGGATGTGACCCTATGGGGTGCCGCCCCCAGAGCCCCAACCCGCGGCTGACCTAGCATTTTAGCGTGGCCGCCGTCCACCGGCAGCTTCATGCCCGTCTTCCGCTCCCAGTGGCCCGCGGGGCGCCCGGTGGCCCTACCGGCGTCACCAGCGGCCACCTTGGGGTCAACGGCGGCGGTTTTGGGGTCAACGGCAGTGGTTTTGGTATTTTGGTTTGGGGGGTGCTGACATGCCCCCCCCCGCACCCCCCAGGCATCCTGGCCCTGCAGCTGCCCCCGGGGGGGCTCGACGCCGAGTCCTACAGGTGAGAACCAGTCCCCTCCGCCCCCTAAATGCGCCCCCAGCCCCTCAAATGCCCCCAGACAACCCCCAAATTGACCCCCCCCAATTTATTGCCCCTCCCCAGCGCCTGCCTCCACCTGGCCGAGATGCAGCGTCGGGTGTGGGAGGCGCTGGCGGAGCGCGAGCGGCTGCTGCGGGCACGGGTAGGATGGCGGGGGGTACAAAACTGGGGGGGGGCACCAAGGGGGGGGGGGTCCATGGGGCTTGGGGGGACCCCAAGGGTTGGGGGGAACCAAAATGAGGGGAAAACCAAGTGTGCGGGGTGCGGTTGCCGGGGGGACGCATTTGCGGGGCGCACCGGGGGAGGAACCAAAATGAGGGGGGAACCAAGTGTGCGGGGTGCGGTTGCCGGGGGGACGCATTTGCGGGGCGCACCGGGGGGGAACCAAAATGAAGGGGGAACCAAGTGTGCGGGGTGCGGTTGCCGGGGGGACGCATTTGCGGGGCGCACCGGGGGGGGTCCATGGGGCTTGGGTTAGGGTTAGGGTTAGGGTTAGGGTTAGGGTTAGGGTTAGGGTTAGGGTTAGGGTTAGGGTCAGAGTCAGAGTCAGAGTCAGAGTCAGAGTCAGAGCCAGAGTCAGGGTAAGCGTAGTGAGATCCTCTCCTGAGCCTATGTTAATTTCCAAAGATTGATTGACGCTTTTAAGGTGTCAGGGGTAGGGCACTAGCGTTGGGTTTCAGGGTAAGTATTCTCAGGGTTTATGTTTAGGATTTTAAGTTGTTTAGGTTTGGATTTTTAACGGTTAGTATTTTAGGGATTTGGGGGTTAAGGTTTTAAGTTTTTCAGGGTTAGTGTGTTAGGGTTTTAGAGTTTATGGGTTGTAGTGTTGAAAGGTTTTTTAGGGTTAGGGTCTTAGGGTTTTCTTTTTGGTCAATTATTTAGGGTTAGGGTTTTTAAATTTTATTTTTATTTATTTATTTATTTATTTATTTATTTATTTATTTTTTCTGGTTAGGTTCTCCAGGGTTAGGGTTTTGAGTGTCCTAATTTTTTGGGTTAGGGTTTGGAGCATCTTAATTTTTTGCGTTAGGGTTTTGAGCATCTTAATATTTTGTGTTAGTGCTTTGAGCGTCTTATTTTTTTTGGATTAGTGTTTGGAGCGTTTTTGGGTTTAGGTTTTTGGGTTTTTAGGTTTTAGTTTTTGGGTTTAGGTTTTGAGATTCATATTTTTTGGGCTTGGGATTTGAACGTCTTAATTTTGTGGGCTTGGGATTTGAACGTCTTAATTTATTGGTTTAGGAGTTTTAGGCATAGGTCTTCAGTTGTTTAGTGTGGTAAATATTTTGGGTTATGTCTGTAGGGGTTTCGAGGATTTTTAGGGTTAGGGCTTGAGGCTTTTTTGTAAAGGCGGTAAGGGCTAGGGTTACAGTGCGTGCTGGTAAATGTAATTCTCGAAAACTCGGCCCGTGATTGGCTGTGCCGGCTGTCCAAGGAATGCTGGTAAATATAGTTTTCCGGCACCAGGCTTCCGGGAGGCCATGTTGGGTGCCCAGAGCATGCCTGGAAATGCAGGGTTAGGGTTAGGGTTAGGGTTAGGGTTAGGGCACATTTTAGCGCGACGCCGCCCGGACACATTTTAGCGCGGCGCCGCCCGGACACATTGTACTTGTGGGGCTGGGAGGTTGTGGGGAACATCTGGAGAAGGTGCCTGTAGGGTTTGGGGGAGCACCTACAGGGTTTGGGGTGGGATCTGTGGGGCTGGGGGGGGTCTCTATGGGGCCGGGGGGGTTTTGGGGGGGATGTGACCCTATGGGGTGCCGCCCCCAGAGCCCCAACCCGCGGCTGACCTAGCATTTTAGCGTGGCCGCCGTCCACCGGCAGCTTCATGCCCGTCTTCCGCTCCCAGTGGCCCGCGGGGCGCCCGGTGGCCCTACCGGCGTCACCAGCGGCCACCTTGGGGTCAACGGCGGCGGTTTTGGGGTCAACGGCAGTGGTTTTGGTATTTTGGTTTGGGGGGTGCTGACATGCCCCCCCCCGCACCCCCCAGGCATCCTGGCCCTGCAGCTGCCCCCGGGGGGGCTCGACGCCGAGTCCTACAGGTGAGAACCAGTCCCCTCCACCCCCTAAATGCGCCCCCAGCCCCTCAAATGCCCCCAGACAACCCCCAAATTGACCCCCCCCAATTTATTGCCCCTCCCCAGCGCCTGCCTCCACCTGGCCGAGATGCAGCGTCGGGTGTGGGAGGCGCTGGCGGAGCGCGAGCGGCTGCTGCGGGCACGGGTAGGATGGCGGGGGGTACAAAACTGGGGGGGGGCACCAAGGGGGGGGGGGTCCATGGGGCTTGGGGGGACCCCAAGGGTTGGGGGGAACCAAAATGAGGGGAAAACCAAGTGTGCGGGGTGCGGTTGCCGGGGGGACGCATTTGCGGGGCGCACCGGGGGAGGAACCAAAATGAGGGGGGAACCAAGTGTGCGGGGTGCGGTTGCCGGGGGGACGCATTTGCGGGGCGCACCGGGGGGGAACCAAAATGAAGGGGGAACCAAGTGTGCGGGGTGCGGTTGCCGGGGGGACGCATTTGCGGGGCGCACCGGGGGGGGAACCAAAATGAGGGGGGAACCAAGTGTGCGGGGTGCGGTTGCCGGGGGGACGCATTTGCGGGGCGCACCGGGGGGGGTCCATGGGGCTTGGGTTAGGGTTAGGGTTAGGGTTAGGGTTAGGGTTAGGGTTAGGGTTAGGGTTAGGGTTAGGGTCAGAGTCAGAGTCAGAGTCAGAGTCAGAGTCAGAGCCAGAGTCAGGGTAAGCGTAGTGAGATCCTCTCCTGAGCCTATGTTAATTTCCAAAGATTGATTGACGCTTTTAAGGTGTCAGGGGTAGGGCACTA
>NW_027075989.1:0-15000 GCF_963932015.1 Anas acuta | reverse complement strand
GAGTCAGAGTCAGGGTAAGCGTAGTGAGATCCTCTCCTGAGCCTATGTTAATTTCCAAAGATTGATTGACGCTTTTAAGGTGTCAGGGGTAGGGCACTAGCGTTGGGTTTCAGGGTAAGTATTCTCAGGGTTTATGTTTAGGATTTTAAGTTGTTTAGGTTTGGATTTTTAACGGTTAGTATTTTAGGGATTTGGGGGTTAAGGTTTTAAGTTTTTCAGGGTTAGTGTGTTAGGGTTTTAGAGTTTATGGGTTGTAGTGTTGAAAGGTTTTTTAGGGTTAGGGTCTTAGGGTTTTCTTTTTGGTCAATTATTTAGGGTTAGGGTTTTTAAATTTTATTTTTATTTATTTATTTATTTATTTATTTATTTATTTATTTTTTCTGGTTAGGTTCTCCAGGGTTAGGGTTTTGAGTGTCCTAATTTTTTGGGTTAGGGTTTGGAGCATCTTAATTTTTTGCGTTAGGGTTTTGAGCATCTTAATATTTTGTGTTAGTGCTTTGAGCGTCTTATTTTTTTTGGATTAGTGTTTGGAGCGTTTTTGGGTTTAGGTTTTTGGGTTTTTAGGTTTTAGTTTTTGGGTTTAGGTTTTGAGATTCATATTTTTTGGGCTTGGGATTTGAACGTCTTAATTTTGTGGGCTTGGGATTTGAACGTCTTAATTTATTGGTTTAGGAGTTTTAGGCATAGGTCTTCAGTTGTTTAGTGTGGTAAATATTTTGGGTTATGTCTGTAGGGGTTTCGAGGATTTTTAGGGTTAGGGCTTGAGGCTTTTTTGTAAAGGCGGTAAGGGCTAGGGTTACAGTGCGTGCTGGTAAATGTAATTCTCGAAAACTCGGCCCGTGATTGGCTGTGCCGGCTGTCCAAGGAATGCTGGTAAATATAGTTTTCCGGCACCAGGCTTCCGGGAGGCCATGTTGGGTGCCCAGAGCATGCCTGGAAATGCAGGGTTAGGGTTAGGGTTAGGGTTAGGGTTAGGGCACATTTTAGCGCGACGCCGCCCGGACACATTTTAGCGCGGCGCCGCCCGGACACATTGTACTTGTGGGGCTGGGAGGTTGTGGGGAACATCTGGAGAAGGTGCCTGTAGGGTTTGGGGGAGCACCTACAGGGTTTGGGGTGGGATCTGTGGGGCTGGGGGGGGTCTCTATGGGGCCGGGGGGGTTTTGGGGGGGATGTGACCCTATGGGGTGCCCCCCCCAGAGCCCCAACCCGCGGCTGACCTAGCATTTTAGCGTGGCCGCCGTCCACCGGCAGCTTCATGCCCGTCTTCCGCTCCCAGTGGCCCGCGGGGCGCCCGGTGGCCCTACCGGCGTCACCAGCGGCCACCTTGGGGTCAACGGCGGCGGTTTTGGGGTCAACGGCAGCGGTTTTGGGGTTTCGGTTTGGGGGGTGCTGACATGCCCCCCCCCGCACCCCCCAGGCATCCTGGCCCTGCAGCTGCCCCCGGGGGGGCTCGACGCCGAGTCCTACAGGTGAGAACCAGTCCCCTCCGCCCCCTAAATGCGCCCCCAGCCCCTCAAATGCCCCCAGACAACCCCCAAATTGACCCCCCCCAATTTATTGCCCCTCCCCAGCACCTGCCTCCACCTGGCCGAGATGCAGCGTCGGGTGTGGGATGCGCTGGCGGAGCGCGAGCGGCTGCTGCGGGCACGGGTAGGATGGCGGGGGGTACAAAACTGGGGGGGGGCACCAAGGGGGGGGGGGTCCATGGGGCTTGGGGGGACCCCAAGGGTTGGGGGGAACCAAAATGAGGGGAAAACCAAGTGTGCGGGGTGCGGTTGCCGGGGGGACGCATTTGCGGGGCGCACCGGGGGAGGAACCAAAATGAGGGGGGAACCAAGTGTGCGGGGTGCGGTTGCCGGGGGGATGCATTTGCGGGGCGCACCGGGGGGGAACCAAAATGAAGGGGGAACCAAGTGTGCGGGGTGCGGTTGCCGGGGGGACGCATTTGCAGGGCGCACCGTGGGGGGTCCATGGGGCTTGGGTTAGGGTTAGGGTTAGGGTTAGGGTTAGGGTTAGGGTTAGGGTTAGGGTCAGAGTCAGAGTCAGAGTCAGAGTCAGAGTCAGAGTCAGAGTCAGGGTAAGCGTAGTGAGATCCTCTCCTGAGCCTATGTTAATTTCCAAAGATTGATTGACGCTTTTAAGGTGTCAGGGGTAGGGCACTAGCGTTGGGTTTCAGGGTAAGTATTCTCAGGGTTTATGTTTAGGATTTTAAGTTGTTTAGGTTTGGATTTTTAACGGTTAGTATTTTAGGGATTTGGGGGTTAAGGTTTTAAGTTTTTCAGGGTTAGTGTGTTAGGGTTTTAGAGTTTATGGGTTGTAGTGTTGAAAGGTTTTTTAGGGTTAGGGTCTTAGGGTTTTCTTTTTGGTCAATTATTTAGGGTTAGGGTTTTTAAATTTTATTTTTATTTATTTATTTATTTATTTATTTATTTATTTATTTTTTCTGGTTAGGTTCTCCAGGGTTAGGGTTTTGAGTGTCCTAATTTTTTGGGTTAGGGTTTGGAGCATCTTAATTTTTTGCGTTAGGGTTTCGAGCATCTTAATATTTTGTGTTAGTGCTTTGAGCGTCTTATTTTTTTTGGATTAGTGTTTGGAGCGTTTTTGGGTTTAGGTTTTTGGGTTTTTAGGTTTTAGTTTTTGGGTTTAGGTTTTGAGATTCATATTTTTTGGGCTTGGGATTTGAACGTCTTAATTTTGTGGGCTTGGGATTTGAACGTCTTAATTTATTGGTTTAGGAGTTTTAGGCATAGGTCTTCAGTTGTTTAGTGTGGTAAATATTTTGGGTTATGTCTGTAGGGGTTTCGAGGATTTTTAGGGTTAGGGCTTGAGGCTTTTTTGTAAAGGCGGTAAGGGCTAGGGTTACAGTGCGTGCTGGTAAATGTAATTCTCGAAAACTCGGCCCGTGATTGGCTGTGCCGGCTGTCCAAGGAATGCTGGTAAATATAGTTTTCCGGCACCAGGCTTCCGGGAGGCCATGTTGGGTGCCCAGAGCATGCCTGGAAATGCAGGGTTAGGGTTAGGGTTAGGGTTAGGGTTAGGGCACATTTTAGCGCGACGCCGCCCGGACACATTTTAGCGCGGCGCCGCCCGGACACATTGTACTTGTGGGGCTGGGAGGTTGTGGGGAACATCTGGAGAAGGTGCCTGTAGGGTTTGGGGGAGCACCTACAGGGTTTGGGGTGGGATCTGTGGGGCTGGGGGGGGTCTCTATGGGGCCGGGGGGGTTTTGGGGGGTTTTGGGGGGGATGTGACCCTATGGGGTGCCCCCCCCAGAGCCCCAACCCGCGGCTGACCTAGCATTTTAGCGTGGCCGCCGTCCACCGGCAGCTTCATGCCCGTCTTCCGCTCCCAGTGGCCCGCGGGGCGCCCGGTGGCCCTACCGGCGTCACCAGCGGCCACCTTGGGGTCAACGGCGGCGGTTTTGGGGTCAACGGCAGCGGTTTTGGGGTTTCGGTTTGGGGGGTGCTGACATGCCCCCCCCCGCACCCCCCAGGCATCCTGGCCCTGCAGCTGCCCCCGGGGGGGCTCGACGCCGAGTCCTACAGGTGAGAACCAGTCCCCTCCGCCCCCTAAATGCGCCCCCAGCCCCTCAAATGCCCCCAGACAACCCCCAAATTGACCCCCCCTCAATTTATTGCCCCCCCCCAGCGCCTGCCTCCACCTAGCCGAGATGCAGCGTCGGGTGTGGGAGGCACTGGCGGAGCGTGAGCGGCTGCTGCGGGCACGGGTAGGACGGCGGGGGGTACAAAACTGTGGGGGGGCACCAGGGGGGGGGGGTCCATGGGGCTTGGGGGGACCCCAAGGGTTGGGGGGAACCAAAATGAGGGGAAAACCAAGTGTGCGGGGTGCGGTTGCCGGGGGGACACATTTGCGGGGCGCACCGGGGGAGGAACCAAAATGAGGGGGGAACCAAGTGTGCGGGGTGCGGTTGCCGGGGGGACGCATTTGCGGGGCGCACTGGGGGGTCCATGGGGCTTGGGTTAGGGTTAGGGTTAGGGTTAGGGTTAGGGTTAGGGTTAGGGTTAGGGTTAGGGTTAGGGTCAGGGTCAGAGTCAGAGTCAGAGTCAGAGTAAGCGTAGTGAGATCCTCTCCTGAGCCTATGTTAATTTCCAAAGATTGATTGACGCTTTTAAGGTGTCAGGGGTAGGGCACTAGCGTTGGGTTTCAGGGTAAGTATTCTCAGGGTTTATGTTTAGGATTTTAAGTTGTTTAGGTTTGGATTTTTAACGGTTAGTATTTTAGGGATTTGGGGGTTAAGGTTTTAAGTTTTTCAGGGTTAGTGTGTTAGGGTTTTAGAGTTTATGGGTTGTAGTGTTGAAAGGTTTTTTAGGGTTAGGGTCTTAGGGTTTTCTTTTTGGTCAATTATTTAGGGTTAGGGTTTTAAAATTTTATTTTTATTTATTTATTTATTTATTTATTTTTTCTGGTTAGGTTCTCCAGGGTTAGGGTTTTGAGTGTCCTAATTTTTTGGGTTAGGGTTTGGAGCATCTTAATTTTTTGCGTTAGGGTTTCGAGCATCTTAATATTTTGTGTTAGTGCTTTGAGCGTCTTATTTTTTTGGATTAGTGTTTGGAGCGTTTTTGGGTTTAGGTTTTTGGGTTTTTAGGTTTTAGTTTTTGGGTTTAGGTTTTGAGATTCATATTTTTTGGGCTTGGGATTTGAACGTCTTAATTTTGTGGGCTTGGGATTTGAACGTCTTAATTTATTGGTTTAGGAGTTTTAGGCATAGGTTTTCAGTTGTTTAGTGTGGTAAATATTTTGGGTTATGTCTGTAGGGGTTTCGAGGATTTTTAGGGTTAGGGCTTGAGGCTTTTTTGTAAAGGCGGTAAGGGCTAGGGTTACAGTGCGTGCTGGTAAATGTAATTCTTGAAAACTCGGCCCGTGATTGGCTGTGCCGGCTGTCCAAGGAATGCTGGTAAATATAGTTTTCCGGCACCAGGCTTCCGGGAGGCCATGTTGGGTGCCCAGAGCATGCCTGGAAATGCAGGGTTAGGGTTAGGGTTAGGGTTAGGGCACATTTTAGCGCAACGCCGCCCGGACACATTTTAGCGCGGCGCCGCCCGGACACATTGTACTTGTGGGGCTGGGAGGTTGTGGGGAACATCTGGAGAAGGTGCCTGTAGGGTTTGGGGGAGCACCTACAGGGTTTGGGGTGGGATCTGTGGGGCTGGGGGGGGTCTCTATGGGGCCGGGGGGGTTTTGGGGGGTTTTGGGGGGGATGTGACCCTATGGGGTGCCCCCCCCAGAGCCCCAACCCGCGGCTGACCTAGCATTTTAGCGTGGCCGCCGTCCACCGGCAGCTTCATGCCCGTCTTCCGCTCCCAGTGGCCCGCGGGGCGCCCGGTGGCCCTACCGGCGTCACCAGCGGCCACCTTGGGGTCAACGGCGGCGGTTTTGGGGTCAACGGCAGCGGTTTTGGGGTTTCGGTTTGGGGGGTGCTGACATGCCCCCCCCCGCACCCCCCAGGCATCCTGGCCCTGCAGCTGCCCCCGGGGGGGCTCGACACCGAGTCCTACAGGTGAGAACCAGTCCCCTCCGCCCCCTAAATGCGCCCCCAGCCCCTCAAATGCCCCCAGACAACCCCCAAATTGACCCCCCCTCAATTTATTGCCCCCCCCCAGCGCCTGCCTCCACCTAGCCGAGATGCAGCGTCGGGTGTGGGAGGCACTGGCGGAGCGTGAGCGGCTGCTGCGGGCACGGGTAGGACGGCGGGGGGTACAAAACTGTGGGGGGGCACCAGGGGGGGGGGGTCCATGGGGCTTGGGGGGACCCCAAGGGTTGGGGGGAACCAAAATGAGGGGAAAACCAAGTGTGCGGGGTGCGGTTGCCGGGGGGACACATTTGCGGGGCGCACCGGGGGAGGAACCAAAATGAGGGGGGAACCAAGTGTGCGGGGTGCGGTTGCCGGGGGGACGCATTTGCGGGGCGCACTGGGGGGTCCATGGGGCTTGGGTTAGGGTTAGGGTTAGGGTTAGGGTTAGGGTTAGGGTTAGGGTTAGGGTTAGGGTTAGGGTCAGGGTCAGAGTCAGAGTCAGAGTCAGAGTAAGCGTAGTGAGATCCTCTCCTGAGCCTATGTTAATTTCCAAAGATTGATTGACGCTTTTAAGGTGTCAGGGGTAGGGCACTAGCGTTGGGTTTCAGGGTAAGTATTCTCAGGGTTTATGTTTAGGATTTTAAGTTGTTTAGGTTTGGATTTTTAACGGTTAGTATTTTAGGGATTTGGGGGTTAAGGTTTTAAGTTTTTCAGGGTTAGTGTGTTAGGGTTTTAGAGTTTATGGGTTGTAGTGTTGAAAGGTTTTTTAGGGTTAGGGTCTTAGGGTTTTCTTTTTGGTCAATTATTTAGGGTTAGGGTTTTAAAATTTTATTTTTATTTATTTATTTATTTATTTATTTTTTCTGGTTAGGTTCTCCAGGGTTAGGGTTTTGAGTGTCCTAATTTTTTGGGTTAGGGTTTGGAGCATCTTAATTTTTTGCGTTAGGGTTTCGAGCATCTTAATATTTTGTGTTAGTGCTTTGAGCGTCTTATTTTTTTGGATTAGTGTTTGGAGCGTTTTTGGGTTTAGGTTTTTGGGTTTTTAGGTTTTAGTTTTTGGGTTTAGGTTTTGAGATTCATATTTTTTGGGCTTGGGATTTGAACGTCTTAATTTTGTGGGCTTGGGATTTGAACGTCTTAATTTATTGGTTTAGGAGTTTTAGGCATAGGTCTTCAGTTGTTTAGTGTGGTAAATATTTTGGGTTATGTCTGTAGGGGTTTCGAGGATTTTTAGGGTTAGGGCTTGAGGCTTTTTTGTAAAGGCGGTAAGGGCTAGGGTTACAGTGCGTGCTGGTAAATGTAATTCTTGAAAACTCGGCCCGTGATTGGCTGTGCCGGCTGTCCAAGGAATGCTGGTAAATATAGTTTTCCGGCACCAGGCTTCCGGGAGGCCATGTTGGGTGCCCAGAGCATGCCTGGAAATGCAGGGTTAGGGTTAGGGTTAGGGTTAGGGCACATTTTAGCGCAACGCCGCCCGGACACATTTTAGCGCGGCGCCGCCCGGACACATTGTACTTGTGGGGCTGGGAGGTTGTGGGGAACATCTGGAGAAGGTGCCTGTAGGGTTTGGGGGAGCACCTACAGGGTTTGGGGTGGGATCTGTGGGGCTGGGGGGGGTCTCTATGGGGCCGGGGGGGTTTTGGGGGGTTTTGGGGGGGATGTGACCCTATGGGGTGCCCCCCCCAGAGCCCCAACCCGCGGCTGACCTAGCATTTTAGCGTGGCCGCCGTCCACCGGCAGCTTCATGCCCGTCTTCCGCTCCCAGTGGCCCGCGGGGCGCCCGGTGGCCCTACCGGCGTCACCAGCGGCCACCTTGGGGTCAACGGCGGCGGTTTTGGGGTCAACGGCAGCGGTTTTGGGGTTTCGGTTTGGGGGGTGCTGACATGCCCCCCCCCGCACCCCCCAGGCATCCTGGCCCTGCAGCTGCCCCCGGGGGGGCTCGACACCGAGTCCTACAGGTGAGAACCAGTCCCCTCCGCCCCCTAAATGCGCCCCCAGCCCCTCAAATGCCCCCAGACAACCCCCAAATTGACCCCCCCTCAATTTATTGCCCCCCCCCAGCGCCTGCCTCCACCTAGCCGAGATGCAGCGTCGGGTGTGGGAGGCACTGGCGGAGCGTGAGCGGCTGCTGCGGGCACGGGTAGGACGGCGGGGGGTACAAAACTGTGGGGGGGCACCAGGGGGGGGGGGTCCATGGGGCTTGGGGGGACCCCAAGGGTTGGGGGGAACCAAAATGAGGGGAAAACCAAGTGTGCGGGGTGCGCTTGCCGGGGGGACACATTTGCGGGGCGCACCGGGGGAGGAACCAAAATGAGGGGGGAACCAAGTGTGCGGGGTGCGGTTGCCGGGGGGACGCATTTGCGGGGCGCACTGGGGGGTCCATGGGGCTTGGGTTAGGGTTAGGGTTAGGGTTAGGGTTAGGGTTAGGGTTAGGGTTAGGGTTAGGGTTAGGGTTAGGGTTAGGGTTAGGGTCAGGGTCAGAGTCAGAGTCAGAGTCAGAGTAAGCGTAGTGAGATCCTCTCCTGAGCCTATGTTAATTTCCAAAGATTGATTGACGCTTTTAAGGTGTCAGGGGTAGGGCACTAGCGTTGGGTTTCAGGGTAAGTATTCTCAGGGTTTATGTTTAGGATTTTAAGTTGTTTAGGTTTGGATTTTTAACGGTTAGTATTTTAGGGATTTGGGGGTTAAGGTTTTAAGTTTTTCAGGGTTAGTGTGTTAGGGTTTTAGAGTTTATGGGTTGTAGTGTTGAAAGGTTTTTTAGGGTTAGGGTCTTAGGGTTTTCTTTTTGGTCAATTATTTAGGGTTAGGGTTTTTAAATTTTATTTTTATTTATTTATTTATTTATTTATTTTTTCTGGTTAGGTTCTCCAGGGTTAGGGTTTTGAGTGTCCTAATTTTTTGGGTTAGGGTTTGGAGCATCTTAATTTTTTGCGTTAGGGTTTTGAGCATCTTAATATTTTGTGTTAGTGCTTTGAGCGTCTTATTTTTTTTGGATTAGTGTTTGGAGCGTTTTTGGGTTTAGGTTTTTGGGTTTTTAGGTTTTAGTTTTTGGGTTTAGGTTTTGAGATTCATATTTTTTGGGCTTGGGATTTGAACGTCTTAATTTTGTGGGCTTGGGATTTGAACGTCTTAATTTATTGGTTTAGGAGTTTTAGGCATAGGTCTTCAGTTGTTTAGTGTGGTAAATATTTTGGGTTATGTCTGTAGGGGTTTCGAGGATTTTTAGGGTTAGGGCTTGAGGCTTTTTTGTAAAGGCGGTAAGGGCTAGGGTTACAGTGCGTGCTGGTAAATGTAATTCTCGAAAACTCGGCCCGTGATTGGCTGTGCCGGCTGTCCAAGGAATGCTGGTAAATATAGTTTTCCGGCACCAGGCTTCCGGGAGGTTCCAGAGCATGCCTGGAAATGCAGGGTTAGGGTTAGGGTTAGGGTTAGGGTTAGGGTTAGGGCACATTTTAGCGCGACGCCGCCCGGACACATTTTAGCGCGGCGCCGCCCGGACACATTGTACTTGTGGGGCTGGGAGGTTGTGGGGAACATCTGGAGAAGGTGCCTGTAGGGTTTGGGGGAGCACCTACAGGGTTTGGGGTGGGATCTGTGGGGCTGGGGGGGGTCTCTATGGGGCCGGGGGGGTTTTGGGGGGGATGTGACCCTATGGGGTGCCGCCCCCAGAGCCCCAACCCGCGGCTGACCTAGCATTTTAGCGTGGCCGCCGTCCACCGGCAGCTTCATGCCCGTCTTCCGCTCCCAGTGGCCCGCGGGGCGCCCGGTGGCCCTACCGGCGTCACCAGCGGCCACCTTGGGGTCAACGGCGGCGGTTTTGGGGTCAACGGCAGTGGTTTTGGTATTTTGGTTTGGGGGGTGCTGACATGCCCCCCCACGCACCCCCCAGGCATCCTGGCCCTGCAGCTGCCCCCGGGGGGGCTCGACGCCGAGTCCTACAGGTGAGAACCAGTCCCCTCCGCCCCCTAAATGCGCCCCCAGCCCCTCAAATGCCCCCAGACAACCCCCAAATTGACCCCCCCCAATTTATTGCCCCCCCCCAGCGCCTGCCTCCACCTGGCCGAGATGCAGCGTCGGGTGTGGGATGCGCTGGCGGAGCGCGAGCGGCTGCTGCGGGCACGGGTAGGATGGCGGGGGGTACAAAACTGGGGGGGGGCACCAAGGGGGGGGGGGTCCATGGGGCTTGGGGGGACCCCAAGGGTTGGGGGGAACCAAAATGAGGGGAAAACCAAGTGTGCGGGGTGCGGTTGCCGGGGGGACGCATTTGCGGGGCGCACCGGGGGAGGAACCAAAATGAGGGGGGAACCAAGTGTGCGGGGTGCGGTTGCCGGGGGGACGCATTTGCGGGGCGCACCGGGGGGGGTCCATGGGGCTTGGGTTAGGGTTAGGGTTAGGGTTAGGGTTAGGGTTAGGGTTAGGGTTAGGGTTAGGGTTAGGGTTAGGGTCAGAGTCAGAGTCAGGGTAAGCGTAGTGAGATCCTCTCCTGAGCCTATGTTAATTTCCAAAGATTGATTGACGCTTTTAAGGTGTCAGGGGTAGGGCACTAGCGTTGGGTTTCAGGGTAAGTATTCTCAGGGTTTATGTTTAGGATTTTAAGTTGTTTAGGTTTGGATTTTTAACGGTTAGTATTTTAGGGATTTGGGGGTTAAGGTTTTAAGTTTTTCAGGGTTAGTGTGTTAGGGTTTTAGAGTTTATGGGTTGTAGTGTTGAAAGGTTTTTTAGGGTTAGGGTCTTAGGGTTTTCTTTTTGGTCAATTATTTAGGGTTAGGGTTTTTAAATTTTATTTTTATTTATTTATTTATTTATTTATTTATTTATTTATTTTTTCTGGTTAGGTTCTCCAGGGTTAGGGTTTTGAGTGTCCTAATTTTTTGGGTTAGGGTTTGGAGCATCTTAATTTTTTGCGTTAGGGTTTTGAGCATCTTAATATTTTGTGTTAGTGCTTTGAGCGTCTTATTTTTTTTGGATTAGTGTTTGGAGCGTTTTTGGGTTTAGGTTTTTGGGTTTTTAGGTTTTAGTTTTTGGGTTTAGGTTTTGAGATTCATATTTTTTGGGCTTGGGATTTGAACGTCTTAATTTTGTGGGCTTGGGATTTGAACGTCTTAATTTATTGGTTTAGGAGTTTTAGGCATAGGTCTTCAGTTGTTTAGTGTGGTAAATATTTTGGGTTATGTCTGTAGGGGTTTCGAGGATTTTTAGGGTTAGGGCTTGAGGCTTTTTTGTAAAGGCGGTAAGGGCTAGGGTTACAGTGCGTGCTGGTAAATGTAATTCTCGAAAACTCGGCCCGTGATTGGCTGTGCCGGCTGTCCAAGGAATGCTGGTAAATATAGTTTTCCGGCACCAGGCTTCCGGGAGGCCATGTTGGGTGCCCAGAGCATGCCTGGAAATGCAGGGTTAGGGTTAGGGTTAGGGTTAGGGTTAGGGTTAGGGCACATTTTAGCGCGACGCCGCCCGGACACATTTTAGCGCGGCGCCGCCCGGACACATTGTACTTGTGGGGCTGGGAGGTTGTGGGGAACATCTGGAGAAGGTGCCTGTAGGGTTTGGGGGAGCACCTACAGGGTTTGGGGTGGGATCTGTGGGGCTGGGGGGGGTCTCTATGGGGCCGGGGGGGTTTTGGGGGGGATGTGACCCTATGGGGTGCCCCCCCCAGAGCCCCAACCCGCGGCTGACCTAGCATTTTAGCGTGGCCGCCGTCCACCGGCAGCTTCATGCCCGTCTTCCGCTCCCAGTGGCCCGCGGGGCGCCCGGTGGCCCTACCGGCGTCACCAGCGGCCACCTTGGGGTCAACGGCGGCGGTTTTGGGGTCAACGGCAGCGGTTTTGGGGTTTCGGTTTGGGGGGTGCTGACATGCCCCCCCCCGCACCCCCCAGGCATCCTGGCCCTGCAGCTGCCCCCGGGGGGGCTCGACGCCGAGTCCTACAGGTGAGAACCAGTCCCCTCCGCCCCCTAAATGCGCCCCCAGCCCCTCAAATGCCCCCAGACAACCCCCAAATTGACCCCCCCCAATTTATTGCCCCTCCCCAGCACCTGCCTCCACCTGGCCGAGATGCAGCGTCGGGTGTGGGATGCGCTGGCGGAGCGCGAGCGGCTGCTGCGGGCACGGGTAGGATGGCGGGGGGTACAAAACTGGGGGGGGGCACCAAGGGGGGGGGGGTCCATGGGGCTTGGGGGGACCCCAAGGGTTGGGGGGAACCAAAATGAGGGGAAAACCAAGTGTGCGGGGTGCGGTTGCCGGGGGGACGCATTTGCGGGGCGCACCGGGGGAGGAACCAAAATGAGGGGGGAACCAAGTGTGCGGGGTGCGGTTGCCGGGGGGATGCATTTGCGGGGCGCACCGGGGGGGAACCAAAATGAAGGGGGAACCAAGTGTGCGGGGTGCGGTTGCCGGGGGGACGCATTTGCAGGGCGCACCGTGGGGGGTCCATGGGGCTTGGGTTAGGGTTAGGGTTAGGGTTAGGGTTAGGGTTAGGGTTAGGGTTAGGGTCAGAGTCAGAGTCAGAGTCAGAGTCAGAGTCAGAGTCAGAGTCAGGGTAAGCGTAGTGAGATCCTCTCCTGAGCCTATGTTAATTTCCAAAGATTGATTGACGCTTTTAAGGTGTCAGGGGTAGGGCACTAGCGTTGGGTTTCAGGGTAAGTATTCTCAGGGTTTATGTTTAGGATTTTAAGTTGTTTAGGTTTGGATTTTTAACGGTTAGTATTTTAGGGATTTGGGGGTTAAGGTTTTAAGTTTTTCAGGGTTAGTGTGTTAGGGTTTTAGAGTTTATGGGTTGTAGTGTTGAAAGGTTTTTTAGGGTTAGGGTCTTAGGGTTTTCTTTTTGGTCAATTATTTAGGGTTAGGGTTTTTAAATTTTATTTTTATTTATTTATTTATTTATTTATTTATTTATTTATTTTTTCTGGTTAGGTTCTCCAGGGTTAGGGTTTTGAGTGTCCTAATTTTTTGGGTTAGGGTTTGGAGCATCTTAATTTTTTGCGTTAGGGTTTCGAGCATCTTAATATTTTGTGTTAGTGCTTTGAGCGTCTTATTTTTTTTGGATTAGTGTTTGGAGCGTTTTTGGGTTTAGGTTTTTGGGTTTTTAGGTTTTAGTTTTTGGGTTTAGGTTTTGAGATTCATATTTTTTGGGCTTGGGATTTGAACGTCTTAATTTTGTGGGCTTGGGATTTGAACGTCTTAATTTATTGGTTTAGGAGTTTTAGGCATAGGTCTTCAGTTGTTTAGTGTGGTAAATATTTTGGGTTATGTCTGTAGGGGTTTCGAGGATTTTTAGGGTTAGGGCTTGAGGCTTTTTTGTAAAGGCGGTAAGGGCTAGGGTTACAGTGCGTGCTGGTAAATGTAATTCTCGAAAACTCGGCCCGTGATTGGCTGTGCCGGCTGTCCAAGGAATGCTGGTAAATATAGTTTTCCGGCACCAGGCTTCCGGGAGGCCATGTTGGGTGCCCAGAGCATGCCTGGAAATGCAGGGTTAGGGTTAGGGTTAGGGTTAGGGTTAGGGCACATTTTAGCGCGACGCCGCCCGGACACATTTTAGCGCGGCGCCGCCCGGACACATTGTACTTGTGGGGCTGGGAGGTTGTGGGGAACATCTGGAGAAGGTGCCTGTAGGGTTTGGGGGAGCACCTACAGGGTTTGGGGTGGGATCTGTGGGGCTGGGGGGGGTCTCTATGGGGCCGGGGGGGTTTTGGGGGGTTTTGGGGGGGATGTGACCCTATGGGGTGCCCCCCCCAGAGCCCCAACCCGCGGCTGACCTAGCATTTTAGCGTGGCCGCCGTCCACCGGCAGCTTCATGCCCGTCTTCCGCTCCCAGTGGCCCGCGGGGCGCCCGGTGGCCCTACCGGCGTCACCAGCGGCCACCTTGGGGTCAACGGCGGCGGTTTTGGGGTCAACGGCAGCGGTTTTGGGGTTTCGGTTTGGGGGGTGCTGACATGCCCCCCCCCGCACCCCCCAGGCATCCTGGCCCTGCAGCTGCCCCCGGGGGGGCTCGACGCCGAGTCCTACAGGTGAGAACCAGTCCCCTCCGCCCCCTAAATGCGCCCCCAGCCCCTCAAATGCCCCCAGACAACCCCCAAATTGACCCCCCCTCAATTTATTGCCCCCCCCCAGCGCCTGCCTCCACCTAGCCGAGATGCAGCGTCGGGTGTGGGAGGCACTGGCGGAGCGTGAGCGGCTGCTGCGGGCACGGGTAGGACGGCGGGGGGTACAAAACTGTGGGGGGGCACCAGGGGGGGGGGGTCCATGGGGCTTGGGGGGACCCCAAGGGTTGGGGGGAACCAAAATGAGGGGAAAACCAAGTGTGCGGGGTGCGGTTGCCGGGGGGACACATTTGCGGGGCGCACCGGGGGAGGAACCAAAATGAGGGGGGAACCAAGTGTGCGGGGTGCGGTTGCCGGGGGGACGCATTTGCGGGGCGCACTGGGGGGTCCATGGGGCTTGGGTTAGGGTTAGGGTTAGGGTTAGGGTTAGGGTTAGGGTTAGGGTTAGGGTTAGGGTTAGGGTCAGGGTCAGAGTCAGAGTCAGAGTCAGAGTAAGCGTAGTGAGATCCTCTCCTGAGCCTATGTTAATTTCCAAAGATTGATTGACGCTTTTAAGGTGTCAGGGGTAGGGCACTAGCGTTGGGTTTCAGGGTAAGTATTCTCAGGGTTTATGTTTAGGATTTTAAGTTGTTTAGGTTTGGATTTTTAACGGTTAGTATTTTAGGGATTTGGGGGTTAAGGTTTTAAGTTTTTCAGGGTTAGTGTGTTAGGGTTTTAGAGTTTATGGGTTGTAGTGTTGAAAGGTTTTTTAGGGTTAGGGTCTTAGGGTTTTCTTTTTGGTCAATTATTTAGGGTTAGGGTTTTAAAATTTTATTTTTATTTATTTATTTATTTATTTATTTTTTCTGGTTAGGTTCTCCAGGGTTAGGGTTTTGAGTGTCCTAATTTTTTGGGTTAGGGTTTGGAGCATCTTAATTTTTTGCGTTAGGGTTTCGAGCATCTTAATATTTTGTGTTAGTGCTTTGAGCGTCTTATTTTTTTGGATTAGTGTTTGGAGCGTTTTTGGGTTTAGGTTTTTGGGTTTTTAGGTTTTAGTTTTTGGGTTTAGGTTTTGAGATTCATATTTTTTGGGCTTGGGATTTGAACGTCTTAATTTTGTGGGCTTGGGATTTGAACGTCTTAATTTATTGGTTTAGGAGTTTTAGGCATAGGTTTTCAGTTGTTTAGTGTGGTAAATATTTTGGGTTATGTCTGTAGGGGTTTCGAGGATTTTTAGGGTTAGGGCTTGAGGCTTTTTTGTAAAGGCGGTAAGGGCTAGGGTTACAGTGCGTGCTGGTAAATGTAATTCTTGAAAACTCGGCCCGTGATTGGCTGTGCCGGCTGTCCAAGGAATGCTGGTAAATATAGTTTTCCGGCACCAGGCTTCCGGGAGGCCATGTTGGGTGCCCAGAGCATGCCTGGAAATGCAGGGTTAGGGTTAGGGTTAGGGT
>NW_027075988.1:0-159105 GCF_963932015.1 Anas acuta | reverse complement strand
CCAAAAGTGCCCCCAAAGGAAGGCTTTGGGTACAAGTGAACTCCCCAGGGGAGCCTTTACGCAGCCCCACATGCAACTGGACCCTCCGGTTTCGCTGTTTCCGAGCATCCCTAAACATAGCCCTAGACGGCATCGATGACGACTGAAAAATCAGGCCCCAGGAAATGTGTTGCCAGCCCCTGTCAGACCATCCAAAAGTGCCCCCAAAGGAAGGCTTTGGGACAAGTGATCTCCCCAGGGGAGCCTTTACGCAGCCCCACATGCAACTGGACCCTCCGGGTTCGCTGTTCCTGAACAAACCTAAACGTAGCCCTAGCCGTCATCGAGACGAGTGAAAAATCAGGCCCCAGGAAATGCGTTACGAGCCCTTTTCGCCCATCCAAATGTGCCCCCAAAGGAAGACTTTGGGTACAAGAGAACTCCCCAGGGGAGCTTTACGCAGCCCCACATGCAACTGGACCCTCCGGGTTTACTGTTTCTGAGCATCCCTAAACATAGCCCTAGAAGGCATCGAAGACGACTGAAAAATGAGGCCCCAGGAAATGCGTTGCGAGCCCCTTAGGACCATCCAAAAGTGCCCCCAAAGGAAGGCTTTGGATACAAGTAAACTCCCCAGGGGAGCCTTTACGCAGCCCCACATGCAACTGGACCCTCCGGGTTCGATTTTTCCGAGCAACCGTAAATATATCCCTAGCCGGCATGGGAGAAGACTGAAAACCCGGGCCCCAGAAAACGCGTTGCAAGCACCTTTGGACCATCCAAAAGTGTCACCAAAGGAAGGCTTTGGTACAAGTGAACTCCCCAGGGGAGCCTTTACACAGCCCCAAATGCAACTGGACCCTCCGGGTTCGCTGTTCATGAGCAAACCTAAACGTAGCCCTAGCCGTCATCGGAGACGACTGAAAAATCAGGCCCAGGAAATGCGTTCCGAGGCCTTTTCGCCATCCAAATGTGCCCCAAAAGGAAGACTTTAAGTACAAGTGAACTCTCCAGGGGAGCCTTTACACAGCCCACATGCAACTGGACCCTCCGGGTTTGTTGTTTCCGAGCATCCCTAAACATAGTCCTAGAAGGCATCGAAGACGACTGAAAAATCAGGCCCCAGGAAATGCGTTGCGAGCCCTTTTCGCCTATCCAAAAGTGCCCCAAAGGAAGGCTTTGGGTACAAGTGATCTCCCCAGGGGAGCCTTTACGCAGCCCCACATGCAACTGGACCCTCCGGGTTCTCTGTTTCCGAGCATCCCTAAACATAGCCCAAGAGGGCTTCGAAGACGACTGAAAAATCAGGCCCCAGGAAATGCGTTGCGAGCCCTTTTCGCCCATCCAAAAGTGCCCCCAAAGGAAGGCTTTGGGTACAAGTGAACTCCCCAGGGGAGCCTTTACGCAGCCCCACATGCAACTGGACCTCCGGGTTCGCTGTTTCCGAGCATCACTAAACATAGCCCTAGCCGGCATCGGAGACGACTGAAAAATCAGGCCCCAGGAAATGCGTTGCGAGCCCCTTTGGACCATCCAAAAGTGCCCCCAAAGGAAGGCTTTGTGTACAAGTGAATTCCCCAGGGGAGCCTTTACGCAGCCACACATTCAACTGGACCCTCCGGGTTCGATTTTCCGAGCATCCCTAAATAAAACCCTAGCCGGCATCGATGACGACTGAAAAATCAGGCCCCAGGAAATGCGTTGCGAGCCCCTTTGGACCATCCAAAAGTGCCCCCAAAGGAAGGCTTTGTGTACAAGTGAATTCCCCAGGGGAGCCTTTACGCAGCCACACATTCAACTGGACCCTCCGGGTTCGATTTTTCCGAGCAACCCTAAATATATCACTAGACGGCATGGGAGAAGACTGAAAACCCGGGCCCCAGAAAACGCGTTGCAAGCCCTTTGGACCATCCAAAAGTGTCACCAAAGGAAGGCTTTGGGTACAAGTGAACTCCCCAGGGGAGCCTTTACGCAGCCCCACATGCAACTGGACCCTCCGGGTTCGCTGTTCCTGAGCAAACCTAAACGTAGCCCTAGCCGTCATCGGAGACGACTGAAAAATCAGGCCCAGGAAATGCGTTCGAGGCCTTTTCGCCATCCAAATGTGCCCCCAATGGAAGACTTTGGTACAAGAGAACTCCCCAGGAGAGCCTTTACGCAGCCACACATGCAACTGGACCCTCCGGGTTTGCTGTTCCGAGCATCCTAAACATAGTCCTAAAGGCATCGAAGACGACTGAAAAATCAGGCCCAAGGAAATGCGTTGCAAGCCCTTTTCCGCCCATCCAAAAGTGCCCCAAAGGAATGCTTTGGGTACAAGTGAACTCCCCAGGGGAGCCTTTACGCAGCCCACATGCAACTGGACCCTCCGGGTTCGATTTTTCCGAGCAATACTAAATATATCCCTAGCCGGCATGGGAGAAGACTGAAAACCCAGGCCCCAGAAAACGCGTTGCGAGCCCTTTTCGCCCATCCAAAAGTGCCCCAAAGGAAGGCTTTGGGTACAAGTGAACTCCCCAGGGGAGCCTTTACGCAGCCCCACATGCAACTGGACCCTCCGGGTTCGCTGTTTCCGAGCATCCCTAAACATAGCCCTAGCCGGCATAGAAGACAAGTGAAAAATCAGTACCCAGGAAATGTGTTGCCAACCCTTCAGACCATCCAAAAGTGCCCCCAAAGAAGGTTTTGGGTACAAGTGATCTCCCCAGGGGAGCTTTACGCAGCCCCACATGCAACTGGACCCTCCGGGTTCGCTGTTCCTAAGCAAAGCTAACGTAGCCCTAGCCGTCATCGGAGAAGAGTGAAAAATCAGGCCCCAGGAAATGCGTTGCGAGCCCTTTTCGCCCATCCAAATGTGCCCCCAAAGGAAGACTTTGGGTACAAGAGAACTCCCCAGGGGAGCCTTTACGCAGCCCCACATGCAACTGGACCCTCCGGGTTTGTTGTTTCCGAGCATCCCTAAACATAGTCCTAGAAGGCATCGGAGAAGAGTGAAAAATCAGGCCCCAGGAAATGCGTTGCGAGCCCTTTTCGCCTATCCAAAAGTGCCCCCAAAGGAAGGCTTTGGGTACAAGTGAAACTCCCCAGGGGAGCCTTTACGCAGCCCCACATGCAACTGGACCCTCCGGGTTCGCTGTTCCTGAACAAACCTAAACGTAGCCCTAGCCGTCTTCGGAGACGAGTGAAAAATCTGGCCACAGGAAATGCATTGCTAGACCTTTTCGCCCATCCAAATGTGCCCCCAAGGAAGACTTTGGTACAAGTGAACTCCCCAGGGGAGCCTTTACGCAGCCCCACATGCAACTGGACCCTCCGGGTTCGCTGTTTCCGAGCATCCCTAAACATAGCCCTAGACGGCTTCGAAGACGAGTGAAAAATCAGGCCCCAGGAAATGCGTTGCGAGCCCTTTTCGCCCATCCAAAAGTGCCCCCAAAGGAAGGCTTTGGGTACAAGTGAACTCCCCAGGGGAGCCTTTACGCAGCCCCACATGCAACTGGACCCTCCGTGTTCGCTGTTCCGAGCATCCCTAAATATAGCCCTAGCCGGCATCGATGACGACTGAAAAATCAGGCCCCAGGAAATGCGTTGCGAGCCCCTTTGGACCATCCAAAAGTGCCCCCAAAGGAAGGCTTTGTGTACAAGTGAATTCCCCAGGGGAGCCTTACGCAGCCACACATTCAACTGGACCCTCCGGGTTCGATTTTTCCGAGCAACCCTAAATATATCACTAGACGGCATGGGAGAAGACTGAAAACCCGGGCCCCAGAAAACGCGTTGCAAGCCCCTTTGGACCATCCAAAAGTGTCACCAAAGGAAGGCTTTGGGTACAAGTGAAGCTCCCCAGGGGAGCCTTTACGCAGCCCCACATGCAACTGGACCCTCCGGGTTCGCTGTTTCCGAGCATCCCTAAACATAGCCCTAGCGGCATCGAAGACAAGTGAAAAATCAGGACCTAGGAAATGTGTTGCCAGCCCCTTCAGACCATCCAAAAGTGCCCGCAAAGGAAGGCTTTGGGTACATGTGATCTCCCCAGGGGAGCCTTTACGCAGCCCCACATGCAACTGGACCCTCCGGGTTCGCTGTTCCTGAACAAACCTAAACGTAGCCCTAGCCGTCTTCGGAGATGAGTGAAAAATCAGGCCACAGGAAATGCGTTGCGAGCCCTTTTCGCCCATCCAAAAGTGCCCCCAAAGGAAGACTTTGGGTACAAGTGAACTCCCAGGGGAGCCTTTACGCAGCCCCACATGCAACTGGACCCTCCGGGTTCGCTTGTTCCTGAACAAACCTAAACGTAGCCCTAGCCGTCTTCGGAGATGAGTGAAAAATCAGGCCACAGGAAATGCGTTGCGAGCCCTTTTCGCCCATCCAAATGTGCCCCCAAAGGAAGACTTTGGGTACAAGTGAACTCCCCAGGGGAGCCTTTACGCAGCCCCACATGCAACTGGACCCTCCGGGTTCGCTGTTTCCGAGCATCCCTAAACATAGCCCTAGACGGCTTCGAAGACGACTGAAATATCAGGCCCCAGGAAATGAGTTGTGAGCCCTTTTCGCCCATCCAAAAGTGCCCCCAAAGGAAGACTTTGGGTACAAGAGAACTCCCCAGGAGAGCCTTTACGCAGCCCCACATGCAACTGGACCCTCCGGTTCGATTTTTCCGAGCAATACTAAATATATCCCTAGCCGGCATGGGAGAAGACTGAAAACCCGGGCCCCAGAAAACGCGTTGCAAGCCCCTTTGGACCATCCAAAAGTGTCACCAAAGGAAGGCTTTTGGTACAAGAGAACTCTCCAGGGGAGCCTTTACGCAGCCCCACATGCAACTGGACCCTCCGGGTTCGCTGTTCATGGGCAAACCTAAACGTAGCCCTAGCGTCATCGGAGACGACTGAAAAATCAGGCCCCAGGAAATGCGTTTGCAAGCCCCTTTGGACCATCCAAAAGTGCCCGCAAAGGAAGGCTTTGGGTACAAGTGAACTCCCAGGGGAGCCTTTACGCAGCCCACATGCAACTGGACCCTCCGGTCTGCTGTTTCCGAGCAAACCTAAACATAGCCCTAGACGGCTTCGAAGACGACTGAAAAATCAGGCCCCAGGAAATGCGTTGCGAGCCCTTTTCGCCCATCCAAAAGTGCCCCCAAAGGAAGGCTTTGGGTACAAGTGATCTCCCCAGGGAGCCTTTACGCAGCCCCACATGCAACTGGACCCTCCGGGTTCGCTGTTCCTGAACAAACCTAAACGTAGCCCTAGCCGTCATCGGAGAAGAGTGAAAAATCAGGCCCCAGGAAATGCGTTGCGAGCCCTTTTCGCCCATCCAAATGTGCCCCCAAAGGAAGACTTTGGGTACAAGAGAACTCCCCAGAGGAGCCTTTACGCAGCCCCACATGCAACTGGACCCTCCGGGTTTGTTCTTTCCGAGCATCCCTAAACATAGTCCTAGAAGGCATCGGAGAAGAGTGAAAAATCAGGCCCCAGGAAATGCGTTGCGAGCCCTTTTCGCCTATCCAAAAGTGCCCCCAAAGGAAGGCTTTGGGTACAAGTGAACTCCCCAGGGGAGCCTTTACGCAGCCCCACATGCAACTGGACCCTCCGGGTTCGCTGTTCCTGAACAAACCTAAACGTAGCCCTAGCCGTCTTCGGAGACGAGTGAAAAATCTGGCCACAGGAAATGCATTGCTAGACCTTTTCGCCCATCCAAATGTGCCCCCAAAGGAAGACTTTGGGTACAAGTGAACTCCCCAGGGGAGCCTTTACGCAGCCCCACATGCAACTGGACCCTCCGGGTTCGCTGTTTCCGAGCATCCCTAAACATAGCCCTAGACGGCTTCGAAGACGAGTGAAAAATCAGGCCCCAGGAAATGCGTTGCGAGCCCTTTTCGCCCATCCAAAAGTGCCCCCAAAGGAGGCTTTGGGTACAAGTGAACTCCCCAGGGGAGCCTTTACGCAGCCCCACATGCAACTGGACCCTCCGTGTTCGCTGTTTCCGAGCATCCCTAAATATAGCCCTAGCCGGCATCGATGACGACTGAAAAATCAGGCCCCAGGAAATGCGTTGCGAGCCCCTTTGGACCATCCAAAAGTGCCCCCAAAGGAAGGCTTTGTGTACAAGTGAATTCCCAGGGGAGCCTTTACGCAGCCACACATTCAACTGGACCCTCCGGGTTCGATTTTTCCGAGCAACCTAAATATATCACTAGACGGCATGGGAGAAGACTGAAAACCCGGGCCCCAGAAAACGCGTTGCGAGCCCTTTGGACCATCCAAAAGTGTCACCAAAGGAAGGCTTTGGGTACAAGTGAACTCCCCAGGGGAGCCTTTACGCAGCCCCACATG
Organism: Anas acuta; assembly: GCF_963932015.1. NCBI lineage: Eukaryota > Metazoa > Chordata > Aves > Anseriformes > Anatidae > Anas > Anas acuta. The sequence continues at coordinate 152,797 of NW_027075988.1, read as the reverse complement.
CAACTGGACCCTCCGGGTTCGCTGTTTCCGAGCATCCCTAAACATAGCCCTAGCCGGCATCGAAGACAAGTGAAAAAATCAGGACCTAGGAATTGTGTTGCCAGCCCTTCAGACCATCCAAAAGTGCCCGCAAAGGAAGGCTTTGGGTACAAGTGATCTCCCCAGGGGAGCCTTTACGCAGCCCCACATGCAACTGGACCCTCCGGGTTCTCTGTTTCCGAGCATCCCTAAACATAGCCCAAGAGGGCTTCGAAGACGACTGAAAAATCAGGCCCCAGGAAATGCGTTGCGAGCCCTTTTCGCCCATCCAAAAGTGCCCCCAAAGGAAGGCTTTGGGTACAAGTGAACTCCCCAGGGGAGCCTTTACGCAGCCCCACATGCAACTGGACCCTCCGGGTTCGCTGTTTCCGAGCATCACTAAACATAACCCTAGCCGGCATCGGAGACGACTGAAAAATCAGGCCCCAGGAAATGCGTTGCGAGCCCCTTTGGACCATCCAAAAGTGCCCCCAAAGGAAGGCTTTGTGTACAAGTGAATTCCCCAGGGGAGCCTTTACGCAGCCACACATTCAACTGGACCCTCCGGGTTCGATTTTTCCGAGCATCCCTAAATAAAACCCTAGCCGGCATCGATGACGACTGAAAAATCAGGCCCCAGGAAATGCGTTGCGAGCCCCTTTGGACCATCCAAAAGTGCCCCCAAAGGAAGGCTTTGTGTACAAGTGAATTCCCCAGGGGAGCCTTTACGCAGCCACACATTCAACTGGACCCTCCGGGTTCGATTTTTCCGAGCAACCCTAAATATATCACTAGACGGCATGGGAGAAGACTGAAAACCCGGGCCCCAGAAAACGCGTTGCAAGCCCCTTTGGACCATCCAAAAGTGTCACCAAAGGAAGGCTTTGGGTACAAGTGAACTCCCCAGGGGAGCCTTTACGCAGCCCCACATGCAACTGGACCCTCCGGGTTCGCTGTTCCTGAGCAAAGCTAAACGTAGCCCTAGCCGTCATCGGAGACGACTGAAAAATCAGGCCCCAGGAAATGCGTTCCGAGGCCTTTTCGCCCATCCAAATGTGCCCCCAATGGAAGACTTTGGGTACAAGAGAACTCCCCAGGAGAGCCTTTACGCAGCCACACATGCAACTGGACCCTCCGGGTTTGCTGTTTCCGAGCATCCCTAAACATAGTCCTAAAGGCATCGAAGACGACTGAAAAATCAGGCCCAAGGAAATGCGTTGCAAGCCCTTTTCGCCCATCCAAAAGTGCCCCCAAAGGAATGCTTTGGGTACAAGTGAACTCCCCAGGGGAGCCTTTACGCAGCCCCACATGCAACTGGACCCTCCGGGTTCGATTTTTCCGAGCAATACTAAATATATCCCTAGCCGGCATGGGAGAAGACTGAAAACCCAGGCCCCAGAAAACGCGTTGCGAGCCCTTTTCGCCCATCCAAAAGTGCCCCCAAAGGAAGGCTTTGGGTACAAGTGAACTCCCCAGGGGAGCCTTTACGCAGCCCCACATGCAACTGGACCCTCCGGGTTCGCTGTTTCCGAGCATCCCTAAACATAGCCCTAGCCGGCATAGAAGACAAGTGAAAAATCAGTACCCAGGAAATGTGTTGCCAACCCCTTCAGACCATCCAAAAGTGCCCCCAAAGGAAGGTTTTGGGTACAAGTGATCTCCCCAGGGGAGCCTTTACGCAGCCCCACATGCAACTGGACCCTCCGGGTTCGCTGTTCCTAAGCAAAGCTAAACGTAGCCCTAGCCGTCATCGGAGAAGAGTGAAAAATCAGGCCCCAGGAAATGCGTTGCGAGCCCTTTTCGCCCATCCAAATGTGCCCCCAAAGGAAGACTTTGGGTACAAGAGAACTCCCCAGGGGAGCCTTTACGCAGCCCCACATGCAACTGGACCCTCCGGGTTTGTTGTTTCCGAGCATCCCTAAACATAGTCCTAGAAGGCATCGGAGAAGAGTGAAAAATCAGGCCCCAGGAAATGCGTTGCGAGCCCTTTTCGCCTATCCAAAAGTGCCCCCAAAGGAAGGCTTTGGGTACAAGTGAACTCCCCAGGGGAGCCTTTACGCAGCCCCACATGCAACTGGACCCTCCGGGTTCGCTGTTCCTGAACAAACCTAAACGTAGCCCTAGCCGTCTTCGGAGACGAGTGAAAAATCTGGCCACAGGAAATGCATTGCTAGACCTTTTCGCCCATCCAAATGTGCCCCCAAAGGAAGACTTTGGGTACAAGTGAACTCCCCAGGGGAGCCTTTACGCAGCCCCACATGCAACTGGACCCTCCGGGTTCGCTGTTTCCGAGCATCCCTAAACATAGCCCTAGACGGCTTCGAAGACGAGTGAAAAATCAGGCCCCAGGAAATGCGTTGCGAGCCCTTTTCGCCCATCCAAAAGTGCCCCCAAAGGAAGGCTTTGGGTACAAGTGAACTCCCCAGGGGAGCCTTTACGCAGCCCCACATGCAACTGGACCCTCCGTGTTCGCTGTTTCCGAGCATCCCTAAATATAGCCCTAGCCGGCATCGATGACGACTGAAAAATCAGGCCCCAGGAAATGCGTTGCGAGCCCCTTTGGACCATCCAAAAGTGCCCCCAAAGGAAGGCTTTGTGTACAAGTGAATTCCCCAGGGGAGCCTTTACGCAGCCACACATTCAACTGGACCCTCCGGGTTCGATTTTTCCGAGCAACCCTAAATATATCACTAGACGGCATGGGAGAAGACTGAAAACCCGGGCCCCAGAAAACGCGTTGCAAGCCCCTTTGGACCATCCAAAAGTGTCACCAAAGGAAGGCTTTGGGTACAAGTGAACTCCCCAGGGGAGCCTTTACGCAGCCCCACATGCAACTGGACCCTCCGGGTTCGCTGTTTCCGAGCATCCCTAAACATAGCCCTAGCCGGCATCGAAGACAAGTGAAAAATCAGGACCTAGGAAATGTGTTGCCAGCCCCTTCAGACCATCCAAAAGTGCCCGCAAAGGAAGGCTTTGGGTACAAGTGATCTCCCCAGGGGAGCCTTTACGCAGCCCCACATGCAACTGGACCCTCCGGGTTCGCTGTTCCTGAACAAACCTAAACGTAGCCCTAGCCGTCTTCGGAGATGAGTGAAAAATCAGGCCACAGGAAATGCGTTGCGAGCCCTTTTCGCCCATCCAAAAGTGCCCCCAAAGGAAGACTTTGGGTACAAGTGAACTCCCCAGGGGAGCCTTTACGCAGCCCCACATGCAACTGGACCCTCCGGGTTCGCTGTTCCTGAACAAACCTAAACGTAGCCCTAGCCGTCTTCGGAGATGAGTGAAAAATCAGGCCACAGGAAATGCGTTGCGAGCCCTTTTCGCCCATCCAAATGTGCCCCCAAAGGAAGACTTTGGGTACAAGTGAACTCCCCAGGGGAGCCTTTACGCAGCCCCACATGCAACTGGACCCTCCGGGTTCGCTGTTTCCGAGCATCCCTAAACATAGCCCTAGACGGCTTCGAAGACGACTGAAATATCAGGCCCCAGGAAATGAGTTGTGAGCCCTTTTCGCCCATCCAAAAGTGCCCCCAAAGGAAGACTTTGGGTACAAGTGAACTCCCCAGGGGAGCCTTTACGCAGCCCCACATGCAACTGGACCCTCCGGGTTCGATTTTTCCGAGCAATACTAAATATATCCCTAGCCGGCATGGGAGAAGACTGAAAACCCGGGCCCCAGAAAACGCGTTGCAAGCCCCTTTGGACCATCCAAAAGTGTCACCAAAGGAAGGCTTTGGGTACAAGAGAACTCTCCAGGGGAGCCTTTACGCAGCCCCACATGCAACTGGACCCTCCGGGTTCGCTGTTCATGGGCAAACCTAAACGTAGCCCTAGCCGTCATCGGAGACGACTGAAAAATCAGGCCCCAGGAAATGCGTTGCAAGCCCCTTTGGACCATCCAAAAGTGCCCGCAAAGGAAGGCTTTGGGTACAAGTGAACTCCCCAGGGGAGCCTTTACGCAGCCCCACATGCAACTGGACCCTCCGGGTCTGCTGTTTGCGAGCAAACCTAAACATAGCCCTAGACGGCTTCGAAGACGACTGAAAAATCAGGCCCCAGGAAATGCGTTGCGAGCCCTTTTCGCCCATCCAAAAGTGCCCCCAAAGGAAGGCTTTGGGTACAAGTGATCTCCCCAGGGGAGCCTTTACGCAGCCCCACATGCAACTGGACCCTCCGGGTTCGCTGTTCCTGAACAAACCTAAACGTAGCCCTAGCCGTCATCGGAGAAGAGTGAAAAATCAGGCCCCAGGAAATGCGTTGCGAGCCCTTTTCGCCCATCCAAATGTGCCCCCAAAGGAAGACTTTGGGTACAAGAGAACTCCCCAGGGGAGCCTTTACGCAGCCCCACATGCAACTGGACCCTCCGGGTTTGTTGTTTCCGAGCATCCCTAAACATAGTCCTAGAAGGCATCGGAGAAGAGTGAAAAATCAGGCCCCAGGAAATGCGTTGCGAGCCCTTTTCGCCTATCCAAAAGTGCCCCCAAAGGAAGGCTTTGGGTACAAGTGAACTCCCCAGGGGAGCCTTTACGCAGCCCCACATGCAACTGGACCCTCCGGGTTCGCTGTTCCTGAACAAACCTAAACGTAGCCCTAGCCGTCTTCGGAGACGAGTGAAAAATCTGGCCACAGGAAATGCATTGCTAGACCTTTTCGCCCATCCAAATGTGCCCCCAAAGGAAGACTTTGGGTACAAGTGAACTCCCCAGGGGAGCCTTTACGCAGCCCCACATGCAACTGGACCCTCCGGGTTCGCTGTTTCCGAGCATCCCTAAACATAGCCCTAGACGGCTTCGAAGACGAGTGAAAAATCAGGCCCCAGGAAATGCGTTGCGAGCCCTTTTCGCCCATCCAAAAGTGCCCCCAAAGGAAGGCTTTGGGTACAAGTGAACTCCCCAGGGGAGCCTTTACGCAGCCCCACATGCAACTGGACCCTCCGTGTTCGCTGTTTCCGAGCATCCCTAAATATAGCCCTAGCCGGCATCGATGACGACTGAAAAATCAGGCCCCAGGAAATGCGTTGCGAGCCCCTTTGGACCATCCAAAAGTGCCCCCAAAGGAAGGCTTTGTGTACAAGTGAATTCCCCAGGGGAGCCTTTACGCAGCCACACATTCAACTGGACCCTCCGGGTTCGATTTTTCCGAGCAACCCTAAATATATCACTAGACGGCATGGGAGAAGACTGAAAACCCGGGCCCCAGAAAACGCGTTGCAAGCCCCTTTGGACCATCCAAAAGTGTCACCAAAGGAAGGCTTTGGGTACAAGTGAACTCCCCAGGGGAGCCTTTACGCAGCCCCACATGCAACTGGACCCTCCGGGTTCGCTGTTTCCGAGCATCCCTAAACATAGCCCTAGCCGGCATCGAAGACAAGTGAAAAATCAGGACCTAGGAAATGTGTTGCCAGCCCCTTCAGACCATCCAAAAGTGCCCGCAAAGGAAGGCTTTGGGTACAAGTGATCTCCCCAGGGGAGCCTTTACGCAGCCCCACATGCAACTGGACCCTCCGGGTTCGCTGTTCCTGAACAAACCTAAACGTAGCCCTAGCCGTCTTCGGAGATGAGTGAAAAATCAGGCCACAGGAAATGCGTTGCGAGCCCTTTTCGCCCATCCAAAAGTGCCCCCAAAGGAAGACTTTGGGTACAAGTGAACTCCCCAGGGGAGCCTTTACGCAGCCCCACATGCAACTGGACCCTCCGGGTTCGCTGTTCCTGAACAAACCTAAACGTAGCCCTAGCCGTCTTCGGAGATGAGTGAAAAATCAGGCCACAGGAAATGCGTTGCGAGCCCTTTTCGCCCATCCAAATGTGCCCCCAAAGGAAGACTTTGGGTACAAGTGAACTCCCCAGGGGAGCCTTTACGCAGCCCCACATGCAACTGGACCCTCCGGGTTCGCTGTTTCCGAGCATCCCTAAACATAGCCCTAGACGGCTTCGAAGACGACTGAAATATCAGGCCCCAGGAAATGAGTTGTGAGCCCTTTTCGCCCATCCAAAAGTGCCCCCAAAGGAAGACTTTGGGTACAAGTGAACTCCCCAGGGGAGCCTTTACGCAGCCCCACATGCAACTGGACCCTCCGGGTTCGATTTTTCCGAGCAATACTAAATATATCCCTAGCCGGCATGGGAGAAGACTGAAAACCCGGGCCCCAGAAAACGCGTTGCAAGCCCCTTTGGACCATCCAAAAGTGTCACCAAAGGAAGGCTTTGGGTACAAGAGAACTCTCCAGGGGAGCCTTTACGCAGCCCCACATGCAACTGGACCCTCCGGGTTCGCTGTTCATGGGCAAACCTAAACGTAGCCCTAGCCGTCATCGGAGACGACTGAAAAATCAGGCCCCAGGAAATGCGTTGCAAGCCCCTTTGGACCATCCAAAAGTGCCCGCAAAGGAAGGCTTTGGGTACAAGTGAACTCCCCAGGGGAGCCTTTACGCAGCCCCACATGCAACTGGACCCTCCGGGTCTGCTGTTTCCGAGCAAACCTAAACATAGCCCTAGACGGCTTCGAAGACGACTGAAAAATCAGGCCCCAGGAAATGCGTTGCGAGCCCTTTTCGCCCATCCAAAAGTGCCCCCAAAGGAAGGCTTTGGGTACAAGTGATCTCCCCAGGGGAGCCTTTACGCAGCCCCACATGCAACTGGACCCTCCGGGTTCGCTGTTCCTGAACAAACCTAAACGTAGCCCTAGCCGTCTTCGGAGACGAGTGAAAAATCAGGCCACAGGAAATGCGTTGCGAGCCCTTTTCGCCCATCCAAATGTGCCCCCAAAGGAAGACTTTGGGTACAAGTGAACTCCCCAGGGGAGCCTTTACGCAGCCCCACATGCAACTGGACCCTCCGGGTTCGCTGTTTCCGAGCATCCCTAAACATAGCCCTAGACGGCTTCGAAGACGACTGAAAAATCAGGTCCCAGGAAATGCGTTGCGAGCCCCTTCGGACCATCCAAAAGTGCCCCCAAAGGAAGGCTTTGGGTACAAATGAAATCCCCAGGGGAGCCTTTACGCAGCCCCACATGCAACTGGACCCTCCGGGTTCGCTGTTTCCGAGCATCCCTAAACGTAGCCCTAGCCGGCCTCGAAGACGACTGAAAAATCAGGCCACAGGAAATGCGTTGCGAGCCCTTTTCGCCCGTCCAAAAGTGCCCCCAAAGGAAGGCTTTGGGTACAAGTGAAATCCCCAGGGGAGCCTTTACGCAGCCCCACATGCAACTTGACCCTCCAGGTTCGCTGTTTCCGAGCATCCCTAAACAAAGCCCTAGCCGGCATTGATAACGACTGAAAAATCAGGCCCCAGGAAATGCGTTACGAGCCCCTTTGGACCATCCAGAAGTGCCCCCAAAGGAAGGCTTTGGGTACAAATGAAATCCCCAGGGGAGCCTTTACGCAGCCCCACATGCAACTGGACCCTCCGGGTTCGCTGTTTCCGAGCATCCCTAAACGTAGCCCTAGCCGGCATCGATGACGACTGAAAAATCAGGCCCCAGGAAATGCGTTGCGAGCCCCTTTGGACCATCCAGAAGTGCCCCCAAAGGAAGGCTTTGGATACAAGTGAACTCCCCAGGGGAGCCTTTACGCAGCCCCACATGCAACTGGACCCTCCGGGTTCGATTTTTCCGAGCAACCCTAAATATATCACTATCCGGCATGGGAGAAGACTGAAAACCCGGGCCCCAGAAAACGCGTTGCAAGCCCCTTTGGACCATCCAAAAGTGTCACCAAAGGAAGGCTTTGGGTACAAGTGAACTCCCCAGGGGAGCCTTTACACAGCCCCACATGCAACTGGACCCTCCGGGTTCGCTGTTCATGAGCAAACCTAAACGTAGCCCTAGCCGTCATCGGAGACGACTGAAAAATCAGGCCCCAGGAAATGCGTTCCGAGGCCTTTTCGCCCATCAAAAAGTGCCCCCAAAGGAAGACTTTGGGTACAAGAGAACTCCCCAGGGGAGCCTTTACGCAGCCACACATGCAACTGGACCCTCCGGGTTCGCTGTTTCCGAGCATCCCTAAATATAGCCCTAGCCGGCATCGATGACGACTGAAAAATCAGGCCCCAGGAAATGCGTTGCGAGCCCCTTTGGACCATCCAAAAGTGCCCCCAAAGGAAGGCTTTGTGTACAAGTGAATTCCCCAGGGGAGCCTTTACGCAGCCACACATTCAACTGGACCCTCCGGGTTCGATTTTTCCGAGCAACCCTAAATATATCACTAGACGGCATGGGAGAAGACTGAAAACCCGGGCCCCAGAAAACGTGTTGCAAGCCCCTTTGGACCATCCAAAAGTGTCACCAAAGGAAGGCTTTGGGTACAAGTGAACTCCCCAGGGGAGCCTTTACGCAGCCCCACATGCAACTGGACCCTCCGGGTTCGCTGTTTCCGAGCATCCCTAAACATAGCCCTAGCCGTCATCGGAGACGAGTGAAAAATCAGGACCCAGGAAATGTGTTGCCAGGCCCTTCAGACCATCCAAAAGTGCCCCCAAAGGAAGGCTTTGGGTACAAGTGATCTCCCCAGGGGAGTCTTTACGCAGCCCCACATGCAACTGGACCCTCCGGGTTCGCTGTTCCTGAACAAACCTAAACGTAGCCCTAGCCGTCTTCGGAGATGAGTGAAAAATCAGGCCACAGGAAATGCGTTGCGAGCCCTTTTCGCCCATCCAAATGTGCCCCCAAAGGAAGACTTTGGGTACAAGTGAACTCCCCAGGGGAGCCTTTACGCAGCCCCACATGCAACTGGACCCTCCGGGTTCGCTGTTTCTGAGCATCCCTAAACATAGCCCTAGACGGCTTCGAAGACGACTGAAAAATCAGGCCCCAGGAAATGAGTTGTGAGCCCTTTTCGCCCATCCAAAAGTGCCCCCAAAGGAAGACTTTGGGTACAAGTGAACTCCCCAGGGGAGACTTTACGCAGCCCCACATGCAACTGGACCCTCCGGGTTCGATTTTTCCGAGCAATACTAAATATATCCCTAGCCAGCATGGGAGAAGACTGAAAACCCGGGCCCCAGAAAACGCGTTGGAAGCCCCTTTGGACCATCCAAAAGTGTCACCAAAGGAAGGCTTTGGGTACAAGAGAACTCTCCAGGGGAGCCTTTACGCAGCCCCACATGCAACTGGACCCTCCGGGTTCGCTGTTCATGGGCAAACCTAAACGTAGCCCTAGCCGTCATCGGAGACGACTGAAAAATCAGGCCCCAGGAAATGCGTTCCGAGGCCTTTTCGCCCATCCAAATGTGCCCCCAAAGGAAGGCTTTGGGTACAAGAGAACTCCCCAGGGGAGACTTTACGCAGCCCCACATGCAACTGGACCCTCCGGGTTCGCTGTTTTCGAGCATCCCTAAACATAGCACTAGACGGCATCGAAGACGAGTGAAAAATCAGGCCCCAGGAAATGCGTTGCAAGCCCTTTTCGCCCATCCAAAAGTGCCCCCAAAAGAAGGCTTTGGGTACAAGTGAACTCCCCAGGGGAGCCTTTACGCAGCCCCACATGCAACTGGACCCTCCGGGTTCGCTGTTTCCGAGCATCCCTAAACATAGCCCTAGCCGGCATCGAAGACATGTGAAAAATCAGGACCCAGGAAATGTGTTGCCAGCCCCTTCAGACCATCCAAAAGTGCCCCCAAAGGAAGGCTTTGGGTACAAGTGATCTCCCCAGGGGAGCCTTTACGCAGCCCCACATGCAACTGGACCCTCCGGGTTCGCTGTTTTTGAGCAAACCTAAACGTAGCCCTAGCCGTCATCGGAGACGAGTGAAAAATCAGGCCCCAGGAAATGCGTTCCGAGGCCTTTTCGCCCATCCAAATGTGCCCCCAAAGGAAGACTTTGGGTACAAGTGATCTCCCCAGGGGAGCCTTTACGCAGCCCCACATGCAACTGGACCCTCCGGGTTCGATTTTTCCGAGCAATACTAAATATATCCCTAGCCGGCATGGGAGAAGAATGAAAACCCGGGCCCCAGAAAACGCGTTGCAAGCCCCTTTGGACCATCCAAAAGTGTCACCAAAGGAAGGCTTTGGGTACAAGAGAACACCCCAGGGGAGCCTTTACGCAGCCCCATATGCAACTGGACCCTCCGGGTTCGCTGTTCATGAGCAAACATAAACGTAGCCCTAGCCGTCATCGGAGACGACTGAAAAATCAGGCCCCAGGAAATGCGTTGCAAGCCCCTTTGGACCATCCAAAAGTGCCCGCAAAGGAAGGCTTTGGGTACAAGTGATCTCCCCAGGGGAGTCTTTACACAGCCCCACATGCAACTGGACCCTCCGGGTTCGCTGTTCCTGAACAAACCTAAACGTAGCCCTAGCCGTTTTCGGAGACGAGTGAAAAATCAGGCCACAGGAAATGCGTTGCGAGCCCTTTTCGCCCATCCAAATGTGCCCCCAAAGGACGACTTTGGGTACAAGTGAACTCCCCAGGGGAGCCTTTACGCAGCCCCACATGCAACTGGACCCTCCGGGTTCGCTGTTTCCGAGCATCCCTAAACATAGCCCTAGCCGGCTTCGAAGACGACTGAAAAATCAGGCCCCAGGAAATGTGTTGCGAGCCCCTTCAGACCATCCAAAAGTGCCCCCAAAGGAAGGCTGTGGATACAAGTGAACTCCCCAGGGGAGCCTTTACGCAGCCACACATGCAACTGGACCCTCCGGGTTCGATTTTTCCGAGCAACCCTAAATATATCCCTAGCCGGCATGGGAGAAGACTGAAAAACCGGGCCCCAGAAAACGCGTTGCAAGCCCCTTTGGACCATCCAAAAGTGTCACCAAAGAAAGGCTTTGGGTACAAGTGAACTCCCCAGGGGAGCCTTTACACAGCCCCACATGCAACTGGACCCTCCGGGTTCGCTGTTCATGAGCAAACCTAAACGTAGCCCTAGCCGTCATCGGAGACGACTGAAAAATCAGGCCCCAGGAAATGCGTTCCGAGGCCTTTTCACCCATCAAAAAGTGCCCCCAAAGGAAGACTTTGGGTACAAGTGAACTCCCCAGGGGAGCCTTTACGCAGCCCCACATGCAACTGGACCCTCCGGGTTCGCTGTTTCCGAGCATCCCTAAACATAGCCCTAGCCGGCATCGAAGACAAGTGAAAAATCAGGACTCAGGAAATGTGTTGCCAGCCCCTTCAGACCATCCAAAAGTGCCCCCAAAGGAAGGCTTTGGGTACAAGTGATCTCCCCAGGGGAGCCTTTACGCAGCCCCACATGCAACTGGACCCTTCGGGTTCGCTGTTCCTGAGCAAACATAAACGTAGCCCTAGCCGTCTTCGGAGACGACTGAAAAATCAGGCCCCAGGAAATGCGTTCCGAGGCCTTTTCGCCCATCCAAATGTGCCCCCAAAGGAAGACTTTGGGTACAAGAGAACTCCCCAGGGGAGCCTTTACGCAGCCCCACATGCAACTTGACCCTCCGTGTTTGCTGTTTCCGAGCATCCCTAAACATAGCCCTAGACGGCTTCGAAGACGACTGAAAAATCAGGACCCAGGAAATGTGTTGCCAGCCCCTTCAGACCATCCAAAAGTGCCCCCAAAGGAAGGCTTTGGATACAAGTGAACTCCCCAGGGGAGCCTTTACGCAGCCCCACATGCAACTGGACCCTCCGGGTTCGATTTTTCCGAGCAACCCTAAATATATCCCTAGCCGGCATGGGAGAAGACTGAAAACCCGGGCCCCAGAAAACGCGTTGCAAGCCCCTTTGGACCATCCAAAAGTGTCACGAAAGAAAGGCTTTGGGTACAAGTGAACTCCCCAGGGGAGCCTTTACACAGCCCCACATGCAACTGGACCCTCCGGGTTCGCTGTTCATGAGCAAACCTAAACGTAGCCCTACCCGTCATCGGAGACGACTGAAAAATCAGGCCCCAGGAAATGCGTTCCGAGGCCTTTTCGCCCATCAAAAAGTGACCCCAAAGGAAGACTTTGGGTACAAGTGAACTCCCCAGGGGAGACTTTACGCAGCCCCACATGCAACTGGACCCTCCGGGTTCGCTGTTTCCGAGCATCCCTAAACATATCCCTAGCCGGTATCGAAGACAAGTGAAAAATCAGGACCCAGGAAATGTGTTGCCAGCCCCTTCAGACCATCCAAAAGTGCCCCCAAAGGAAGGCTTTGGGTACAAGTGATCTCCCCAGGGGAGCCTTTACGCAGCCCCACATGCAACTGGACCCTCCGGGTTCGCTGTTCCTGAACAAACCTAAACGTAGCCCTAGCCGTCTTCGGAGACGAGTGAAAAATCAGGCCACAGGAAATGCGTTGCGAGCCCTTTTCGCCCATCCAAATGTGCCCCCAAAGGAAGACTTTGGGTACAAGAGAACTCCCCAGGGGAGCCTTTACGCAGCCCCACATGCAACTGGACCCTCCGGGTTCGCTGTTTCCGAGCATCCCTAAACATAGCCCTAGACGGCTTCGAAGACGACTGAAAAATCAGGCCCCAGGAAATGCGTTGTGAGCCCTTTTCGCCCATCCAAAAGTGCCCCCAAAGGAAGGCTTTGGGTACAAGTGAACTCCCCAGGGGAGCCTTTACGCAGCCCCACATGCAACTGGACCCTCCGGGTTCGCTGTTTCCGAGCAATCCTAAATATATCCCTAGCCGGCATGGGAGAAGACTGAAAACCCGGGCCCCAGAAAACGCGTTGCAAGCCCCTTTGGACCATCCAAAAGTGTCACCAAAGGAAGGCTTTGGGTACAAGAGAACTCTCCAGGGGAGCCTTTACGCAGCCCCACATGCAACTGGACCCTCCGGGTTCGCTGTTAATGGGCAAACCTAAACGTAGCCCTAGCCGTCATCGGAGACGACTGAAAAATCAGGCCCCAGGAAATGCGTTGCAAGCCCCTTTGGACCATCCAAAAGTGCCCGCAAAGGAAGGGTTTGGGTACAAGTGAACTCCCCAGGGGAGACTTTACGCAGCCCCACATGCAACTGGACCCTCCGGGTCTGCTGTTTCCGAGCATCCCTAAACATAGCCCTAGACGGCTTCGAAGACGACTGAAAAATCAGGCCCCAGGAAATGCGTTGCGAGCCCTTTTCGTCCATCCAAAAGTGCCCCCAAAGGAAGGCTTTGGATACAAGTGATCTCCCCAGGGGAGCCTTTACGCAGCCCCACATGCAACTGGACCCTCCGGGTTCGCTGTTCCTGAACAAACCTAAACGTAGCCCTAGCCGTCTTCGGAGACGAGTGAAAAATCAGGCCCCAGGAAATGCGTTGCAAGCCCCTTTGGACCATCCAAAAGTGCCCGCAAAGGAAGGCTTTGGGTACAAGTGAACTCCCCAGGGGAGCCTTTACGCAGCCCCACATGCAACTGGACCCTCCGGGTTCGCTGTTTCCGAGCATCCCTAAACGTAGCCCTAGCCGGCCTCGAAGACGACTGAAAAATCAGGCCCCAGGAAATGCGTTGCGAGCCTCTTCGGACCATCCAAAAGTGCCCCCAAAGGAAGGCTTTGGGTACAAGTGAACTCCCCAGGGGAGCCTTTACGCAGCCCCACATGCAACTGGACCCTCCGGGTTTGCTGTTTCCGAGCATCCCTAAACGTAGCCCTAGCCGGCATCGAAGACGACTGAAAAATCAGGCCCCAGGAAATGCGTTCCGAGCCCTTTTCGTCCATCCAAAAGTGTACCCAAAGGAAGGCTTTGGCTACAAGTGAACTCCCCAGGGGAGCCTTTACGCAGCCCCACATGCAACTGGACCCTCCGGGTTCGCTGTTTCCGAGCATCCCTAAACATAGTCCTAAAGGCATCGAAGACGACTGAAAAATCAGGCCCCAGGAAATGCGTTGCAAGCCCTTTTCGCCCATCCAAAAGTGCCCCCAAAGGAAGGCTTTGGGTACAAGTGAACTCCCCAGGGGAGCCTTTACGCAGCCCCACATGCAACTGGACCCTCCGGGTTCGATTTTTCCGAGCAATACTAAATATATCCCTAACCGGCATGGGAGAAGACTGAAAACCCGGGTCCCAGAAAACGCGTTGCAAGCCCCTTTGGACCATCCAAAAGTGTCACCAAAGGAAGGCTTTGGGTACAAGAGAACTCCCCAGGGGAGCCTTTACGCAGCCCCACATGCAACTGGACCCTCCGGGTTCGCTGTTCATGAGCAAACCTAAACGTAGCCCTACCCGTCATCGGAGACGACTGAAAAATCAGGCCCGAGGAAATGCGTTGCAAGCCCCTTTGGACCATCCAAAATTGCCCGCAAAGGAAGGCTTTGGGTACAAGTGATCTCCCCAGGGGAGTCTTTACGCAGCCCCACATGCAACTGGACCCTCCGGGTTCGCTGTTCCTGAACAAACCTAAACGTAGCCCTAGCCGTCTTCGGAGACGAGTGAAAAATCAGGCCCCAGGAAATGCGTTGCGAGCCCTTTTCGCCCATCCAAAAGTGCCCCCAAAGGAAGGCTTTGGGTACAAGTGAACTCCCCAGGGGAGCCTTTACGCAGCCCCACATGCAACTTGTCCCTCCGGGTTCGCTGTTTCCGAGCATCCCTAAACATAGCCCTAGCCAGCATCGAAGACAAGTGAAAAATCAGGCCCCAGGAAATGTGTTGCAAGCCCTTTTCGTCCATCCAAAAGTGCCCCCAAAGGAAGGCTTTGGGTACAAGTGATCTCCCCAGGGGAGCCTTTACGCAGCCCCACATGCAACTGGACCCTCCGGGTTCGATTTTTCCGAGCAATACTAAATATATCCCTAGCCGGCATGGGAGAAGACTGAAAACCCGGGCCCCAGAAAACGCGTTGCAAGCCCCTTTGGACCATCCAAAAGTGTCACCAAAGGAAGGCTTTGGGTACAAGAGAACTCCCCCGGGGATCCTTTACGCAGCCCCACATGCAACTGGACCCTCCGGGTTTGCTGTTCATGAGCAAACCTAAACGTAGCCCTACCCGTCATCGGAGACGACTGAAAAATCAGGCCCCAGGAAATGCGTTGCAAGCCCCTTTGGACCATCCAAAAGTGCCCGCAAAGGAAGGCTTTGGGTACAAGAGAACTCCCCAGGGGAGTCTTTACGCAGCCCCACATGCAACTGGACCCTCCGGGTTCGCTGTTCCTGAACAAACCTAAACGTAGCCCTAGCCGTCATCGGAGACGACTGAAAAATCAGGCCCCAGGAAATGCGTTGCGAGCCCTTTTCGCCCATCCAAAAGTGCCCCCAAAGGAAGACTTTGGGTACAAGATAACTCCCCAGGGGAGCCTTTACGCAGCCCCACATGCAACTGGACCCTCCGGGTTCGCTGTTTCCGAGCATCCCTAAACATATCCCTAGACGGCTTCGAAGACGACTGAAAAATCAGGCCCCAGGAAATGCTTTGCAAGCCCCTTTGGACCATCCAAAAGTGCCCCCAAAGGAAGGCTTTGGGTACAAGTGAACTCCCCAGGGGAGCCTTTACGCAGCCCCACATGCAACTGGACCCTCCGGGTTCGATTTTTCCGAGCATCCCTAAACATAGTCCTAGAAGGCATCGATGACGACTGAAAAATAAGACCCCAGGAAATGCGTTGCGAGCCCCTTTGGACCATCCAAAAGTGCCCCCAAAGGAAGGCTTTGGTTACAAGTGAACTCCCCAGGGGAGCCTTTACGCAGCCACACATTCAACTGGACCCTCCGGGTTCGATTTTTCCGAGCAACCCTAAATATATCCCTGGCCGGCATGGGAGAAGACTGAAAACCCGGGCCCCAGAAAACGCGTTGCAAGCCCCTTTTGTCCATCCAAAAGTGCCCCCAAAGGAAGACTTTGGGTACAAGAGAACTCCCCAGGGGAGCCTTTACGCAGCCCCACATGCAACTGGACCCTCCGGGTTCGCTGTTTCCGAGCATCCCTAAACATAGCCCTAGACGGCATCGAAGACGAGTGAAAAATCAGGCCCCAGGAAATGCGTTCCGAGCCCTTTTCGCCCATCCAAAAGTGCCCCCAAAGGAAGGCTTTGGGTACAAGTGAACTCCCCAGGGGAGCCTTTACGCAGCCCCACATGCAACTGGACCCTCCGGGTTCGCTGTTTCCGAGCATCCCTAAACATAGCCCTAGCCGGCATCGAAGACAAGTGAAAAATCAGGACCCAGGATATGTGTTGCCCGCCCCTTCAGACCATCCAAAAGTGCCCCCAAAAGACGGCTTTGGGTACAAGTGAACTCCCCAGGGGAGCCTTTACGCAGCCCCACATGCAACTGGACCCTCCGGGTTCGCTGTTCCTGAGCAAATCTAAAGGTAGCCCTAGCCGTCATCGGAGACGAGTGAAAAATCAGGCCCCAGGAAAAGCGTTCCGAGGCCTTTTCGCCCATCCAATTGTGCCCCCAAAGGAAGACTTTGGGTACAAGAGAACTCCCCAGGGGAGCCTTTACGCAGCCCCACATGCAACTGGACCCTCCGGGTTTGCTGTTTCCGAGCATCCCTAAACATAGTCCTAGAAGGCATCGAAGACGAGTGAAAAATCAGGCCCCAGGAAATGCGTTGCGAGCCCTTTTCGCCCATCCAAAAGTGCCCCCAAAGGAAGGCTTTGGGTACAAGTGAACTCCCCAGGGGAGCCTTTACGCAGCCCCACATGCAACTGGACCCTCCGGGTTCGCTGTTTCCGAGCATCCCTAAACATAGCCCTAGCCGGCATCGAAGTCGACTGAGAAATCAGGCCCCAGGAAATGCGTTGCGAGCCCTTTTCGTCCATCCAAAAGTGCCCCCAAAGGAAGGCTTTGGGTACAAGTGAACTCCCCAGGGGAGCCTTTACGCAGCCCCACATGCAACTGGACCCTCCGGGTTCGATTTTTCCGAGCAATACTAAATATATCACTAGCCGGCATGGGAGAGGACTGAAAACCCGGGTCCCAGAAAACACGTTGCAAGCCCCTTTGGACCATCCAAAAGTGTCACCAAAGGAAGGCTTTGGGTACAAGAGAACTCCGCAGGGGAGCCTTTACGCAGCCCCATATGCAACTGGACCCTCCGGGTTCGCTGTTTCCGAGCATCCCTAAACATAGCCCTAGACGGCAACGAAGACAACTGAAAAATCAGGCCCCAGGAAATGCATTGCGAGCCCTTTTCGCCCATCCAAAAGTGCCCCCAAAGGAAGGCTTTGGTACAAGAGAACTCCCCAGGAGAGCCTTTACGCAACCCCACATGCAACTGGACCCTCCGGGTTCGCTGTTTCCGAGCATCCCTAAACATAGCCCAGGCCGGCATCGAAGACGACTGAAAAATCAGGCCCCAGGAAATGCGTTGCGAGCCCTTTTCGCCCATCCAAAAGTGCCCCAAAAGGAAGGCTTTGGGTACAAGTGATCTCCCCAGGGGAGACTTTACGCAGCCCCACATGCAACTGGACCCTCCGGGTTCGCTGTTCCTGAGCAAACATAAACGTAGCCCTAGCCGTCTTCGGAGACGAGTGAAAAATCAGGCCCCAGGAAATGCGTTGCGAGCCCTTTTCGCCCATCCAAAAGTGCCCGCAAAGGAAGGCTTTGGGTACAAGTGAACTCCCCAGGGGAGCCTTTACGCAGCCCCACATGCAACTGGACCCTCCGGGTTCGATTTTTCCGAGCAATACTAAATATATCCCTAGCCGGCATGGGAGAAGACTGAAAACCCGGGCCCCAGAAAACGCGTTGCAAGCCCCTTTGGACCATCCAAAAGTGTCACCAAAGGAAGGCTTTGGGTACAAGAGAACTCCCCAGGGGAGCCTTTACGCAGCCCCACATGCAACTGGACCCTCCGTGTTCGCTGTTCATGAGCAAACTTAAACGTAGCCCTACCCGTCATCGGAGACGACTGAAAAATCAGGCCCCAGGAAATGCGTTGCAAGCCCCTTTGGACCATCCAAAAGTGCCCGCAAAGGAAGGCTTTGGGTACAAGTGATCTCCCCAGGGGAGTCTTTACGCAGCCCCACATGCAACTGGACCCTCCGGGTTCGCTGTTCCTGAACAAACCTAAACGTAGCCCTAGCCGTCTTCGGAGACGAGTGAAAAATCAGGCCCCAGGAAATGCGTTGCGAGCCCTTTTCGCCCATCCAAAAGTGCCCCCAAAGGAAGGCTTTGGGTACAAGTGAACTCCCCAGGGGAGCCTTTACGCAGCCCCACATGCAACTGGACTCTCCGGGTTCGCTGTTTCCGAGCATCCCTAAACATAGCCCTAGCCGGCATCGAAGACAAGTGAAAAATCAGGACCCAGGAAATGTGTTGCAAGCCCTTTTCGTCCATCCAAAAGTGCCCCCAAAGGAAGGCTTTGGGTACAAGTGATCTCCCCAGGGGAGCCTTTACGCAGCCCCACATGCAACTGGACCCTCCGTGTTCGATTTTTCCGAGCAATACTAAATATATCCCTAGCCGGCATGGGAGAAGACTGAAAACCCGGGCCCCAGAAAACGCGTTGCAAGCCCCTTTGGACCATCCAAAAGTGTCACCAAAGGAAGGCTTTGGGTACAAGAGAACTCCCCAGGGGATCCTTTACGCAGCCCCACATGCAACTGGACCCTCCGGGTTTGCTGTTCATGAGCAAACCTAAACGTAGCCCTACCCGTCATCGGAGACGACTGAAAAATCAGGCCCCAGGAAATGCGTTGCAAGCCCCTTTGGACCATCCAAAAGTGCCCGCAAAGGAAGGCTTTGGGTACAAGAGAACTCCCCAGGGGAGTCTTTACGCAGCCCCACATGCAACTGGACCCTCCGGGTTCGCTGTTCCTGAGCAAACCTAAACGTAGCCCTAGCCGTCTTCGGAGACGAGTGAAAAATCAGGCCCCAAGAAATGCGTTGCGAGCCCTTTTCGCCCATCCAAAAGTGCCCCCAAAGGAAGACTTTGGATACAAGTGAACTCCCCAGGGGAGCCTTTACGCAGCCACACATGCAACTGGACCCTCCGGGTTCGATTTTTCCGAGCAACCCTAAATATATCACTAGCCGGCATGGCAGAAGACTGAAAACCCGGGCCCCAGAAAACGCGATGCAAGCCCCATTCACCCATCCAAAAGTGTCACCAAAGGAAGGCTTTGGGTACAAGTGAACTCCCCAGGGGAGACTGTACACAGCCCCACATGCAACTGTACCCTCCGGGTTCGCTGTTCCTGAGCAAACCTAAACGTAGCCCTAGCCGTCATCGGAGACGACTGAAAAATCAGGCCCCAGGAAATGCGTTGCGAGCCCTTTTCGCCCATCCAAAAGTGCCCCCAAAGGAAGACTTTGGGTACAAGAGAACTCCCCAGGGGAGCCTTTACGCAGCCCCACATGCAACTGGACCCTCCGGGTTCGCTGTTTCCGAGCATCCCTAAACATATCCCTAGACGGCTTCGAAGACGACTGAAAAATCAGGCCCCAGGAAATGCGTTGCAAGCCCCTTTGGACCATCCAAAAGTGCCCCCAAAGGAAGGCTTTGGGTACAAGTGAACTCCCCAGGGGAGCCTTTACGCAGCCCCACATGCAACTGGACCCTCCGGGTTCGCTGTTTCCGAGCATCCCTAAACATAGCCCTAGCCGGCATCGAAGACGACTGAAAAATGAGGCCCCAGGAAATGCGTTGCGAGCCCTTTTCGTCCATCCAAAAGTGCCCCCAAAGGAAGGCTTTGGGTACAAGTGAACTCCCCAGGGGAGCCTTTACGCAGCCCCACATGCAACTGGACCCTCCGGGTTCGCTGTTTCCGAGCATCCCTAAACATAGCCCTAGCCGGCATCGAAGACGACTGAAAAATGAGGCCCCAGGAAATGCGTTGCGAGCCCTTTTCGTCCATCCAAAAGTGCCCCCAAAGGAAGGCTTTGGGTACAAGTGAACTCCCCAGGGGAGCCTTTACGCAGCCCCACATTCAACTGGACCCTCCGGGTTCGATTTTTCCGAGCAACCCTAAATATATCCCTAGCCGGCATGGGAGAAGACTGAAAACACGGGCCCCAGAAAACGCTTTGCAAGCCCCTTTGGACCATCCAAATGTGCCCCCAAAGGAAGACTTTGGGTACAAGAGAACTCCCCAGGGGAGCCTTTACGCAGCCCCACATGCAACTGGACCCTCCGGGTTCGCTGTTTCCGAGCATCCCTAAACATAGCTCTAGCCGGCTTCGAAGTCGACTGAAAAATCAGGCCCCAGGAAATGCGTTGCGAGCCCTTTTCGTCCATCCAAAAGTGCCCCTAAAGGAAGGCTTTGGGTACAAGTGAACTCCCCAGGGGAGCCTTTACGCAGCCCCACATGCAACTGGACCCTCCGGATTCGATTTTTCCGAGCAATACTAAATATATCACTAGCCGGCATGGGAGAGGACTGAAAACCCGGGTCCCAGAAAACGCGTTGCAACCCCCTTTGGACCATCCAAAAGTGCCCCCAAAGGAAGGCTTTGGGTACAAGAGAACTCCCCAGGAGAGCCTTTACGCAGCCCCACATGCAACTGGACCCTCCGGGTTCGCTGTTCCTGAGCAAACCTAAACGTAGCCCTAGCCGTCTTCGGAGACGAGTGAAAAATCAGGCCCCAGGAAATGCGTTGCGAGCCCTTTTTGCCCATCCAAAAGTGCCCCCAAAGGAAGACTTTGGGTACAAGTGAACTCCCCAGGGGAGCCTTTACGCAGCCCCACATGCAACTGGACCCTCCGGGTGTGCTGTTTCCGAGCATCCCTAAACATAGCAATAGACGGCTTCGAAGACGACTGAAAAATCAGGCCTCAGGAAATGCGTTGCGAGCCCTTTTCACATATCCAAAAGTGCCCCCAAAGGAAGGTTTTGGGTACAAGAGAACTCCCCAGGGGAGCCTTTACGCAGCCCCACATGCAACTGGACCCTCCGGGTTCGATGTTTCCGAGCAAACCTAAATATATCACTAGCCGGCATGGGAGAAGACTGAAAACCCGGGCCCCAGAAAACGCGTTGCAAGCCCCTTTGGACCATCCAAAAGTGTCACCAAAGGAAGGCTTTGGGTACAAGAGAACTCCCCAGGGGAGCCTTTACGCAGCCCCACATGCAACTTGACCCTCCGGGTTCGCTGTTTCCGAGCATCCCTAAACATAGCCCTAGCCGTCATCGGAGACGAGTGAAAAATCAGGCCCCAGGAAATGCGTTGCGAGGCCTTTTCGCCCATCCAAAAGTGCCCCCAAAGGAAGGCTTTGGGTACAAGTGAACTCCCCAGGGGAGCCTTTACGCAGCCCCACATGCAACTGGACCCTCCGGGTTCGCTGTTTCCGAGCATCCCTAAACATAGCTCTAGACGGCTTCGAAGACGTCTGAAAAATGAGGCCCCAGGAAATGCGTTGCGAGCCCTTTTCGCCCGTCCAAAAGTGCCCCCAAAGGAAGGCTTTGGGTACAACTGAACTCCCCAGGGGAGCCTTTACGCAGCCCCACATGCAACTGGACCCTCCGGGTTCGCTGTTCATGGGCAAACCTAAACGTAGCCCTACCCGTCATCGGAGACGACTGAAAAATCAGGCCCCAGGAAATGCGTTGCAAGCCCCTTTGGACCATCCAAAAGTGCCCGCAAAGGAAGGCTTTGGGTACAAGTGATCTCCCCAGGGGAGTCTTTATGCAGCCCCACATGCAACTCGACCCTCTGGGTTCGCTGTTCCTGAACAAACCTAAAGGTAGCCCTAGCCGTCTTCGGAGACGAGTGAAAAATCAGCCCCCAGGAAATGCGTTGCGAGCCCTTTTCGCCCATCCAAATGTGCCCCCAAAGGAAGACTTTGGGTACAATTGAATTCCCCAGGGGAGCCTTTACGCAGCCCCACATGCAACTGGACCCTCCGGGTTCGCTGTTTCCGAGCATCCCTAAACATATCCCTAGACGGCATCGAAGACGACTGAAAAATCAGGCCCCAGGAAATGCGTTGCGAGCCCTTTTCGTCCATCCAAAAGTGCCCCCAAAGGAAGGCTTTGGGTACAAGTGAACTCCCCAGGGGAGCCTTTACGCAGCCCCACATGCAACTGGACCCTCCGGGTTCGCTGTCTCCGAGCATCCCTATACATAGCCCTAGCCGGCATCGATGACGACTGAAAAATCAGGCCCCAGGAAATGCGTTGCGAGCCTCTTTGGACCATCCAAAAGTGCCCCCAAAGGAAGGCTTTGGGTACAAGAGAACTGCCCAGGGGAGCCTTTACGCAGCCCCACATGCAACTGGACCCTCCGGGTTCGCTGTTTCCGAGCATCCCTAAACATAGCCCTAGCCGTCATCGAAGACGAGTGAAAAATCAGGACCCAGGAAATGTGTTGCCAGCCCCTTCAGACCATCCAAAAGTGCCCCCAAAGTAAGGCTTTGGGTACAAGAGAACTCCCCAGGGGAGCCTTTACGCAGCCCCACATGCAACTGGACCCTCCGGGTTCGCTGTTTCCGAGCATCCCTGAACATATCCCTAGCCGTCATCGGAGACGAGTGAAAAATCAGGCCCCAGGAAATGCGTTGCCAGGCCTTTTCGCCCACCCAAAAGTGCCCCCAAAGGAAGGCTTTGGGTACAAGTGAACTCCCCAGGGGAGCCTTTACGCAGCCCCACATGCAAGTGGACCCTCCGGGTTCGCTGTTCCTGAACAAACCTAAACGTAGCCCTAGCTGTCTTCGGAGACGAGTGAAAAATCAGGCCCCAGGAAAAGCGTTGCGAGCCCTTTTTGCCCATCCAAAAGTGCCCCCAAAGGAAGACTTTGGGTACAAGTGAACTCCCCAGGGGAGCCTTTACGCAGCCCCACATGCAACTGGACCCTCCGGGTTCGCTGTTTCCGAGCATCCCTAAACATAGCCCTAGACGGCAAAGAAGATGACTGAAAAATCAGGACCCAGGAAATGCGTTGCAAGCCCTTTTCACACATCCAAAAGTGTCACCAAAGGAAGGCTTTGGGTACAAGTGAACTCCCCAGGGGAGCCTTTACGCAGCCCCACATGCAACTGGACCCTCCGGGTTCGCTGTTCCTGAGCAAACCTAAACATAGTCCTAGACGGCTTCGAAGACGACTGAAAAATCAGGCCCCAGGAAATGCGTTGCGAGCCCTTTTCGCCCGTCCAAATGTGCCCCCAAAGGAAGGCTTTGGGTACAAGTGAACTCCCCAGGGGAGCCTTTACGCAGGCCCACATGCAACCGGACCCTCCGGGTTCGCTGTTTCCGAGCATCCCTAAACATAGCTCTAGCCGGCATCGAAGTTGACTGAAAAATCAGGCCCAAGGAAATGCGTTCCGAGCCCTTTTCGTCCATCCAAAAGTGCCCGCAAAGGAAGGCTTTGGGTACAAGTGATCTCCCCAGGGGAGCCTTTACGCAGCCCCACATGCAACTGGACCCTCCGGGTTCGATTTTTCCGAGCAATCCTAAATATATCACTAGCCGGCATGGGAGAAGACTGAAAACCCGGGCCCCAGAAAACGCGTTGCAAGCCCCTTTGGACCATCCAAAAGTGTCACCAAAGGAAGGCTTTGGGTACAAGAGAACTCCCCAGGGGAGCCTTTACGCAGCCCCACATGCAACTGGACCCTCCGGGTTCGCTGTTACTGAACAAACCTAAACGTAGCCCTAGCCGTCTTCGGAGACGAGTGAAAAATCAGGCCCCAGGAAAAGCGTTGCGAGCCCTTTTTGCCCATCCAAAAGTGCCCCCAAAGGAAGACTTTGGGTACAAGTGAACTCCCCAGGGGAGCCTTTACGCAGCCCCACATGCAACTGGACCCTCCGGGTTCGCTGTTTCCGAGCATCCCTAAACATAGCCCTAGACCGCAAAGAAGACGACTGAAAAATCAGGCCCCAGAAATGCGTTGCGAGCCCTTTTCGTCCATCCAAAAGTGCCCCCAAAGGAAGGCTTTGGGAACAAGTGAACTCCCCAGGGGAGCCTTTACGCAGCCCCACATGCAACTGGACCCTCCAGGTTCGATTTTTCCGAGCAATACTAAATATATCCCTAGCCGGCATGGGAGAAGACTGAAAACCCGGGCCCCAGAAAAAGCGTTGCAAGCCCCTTTGGACCATCCAAAAGTGTCACCAAAGGAAGGCTTTTGGTACAAGAGAACTCCCCAGGGGAGCCTTTACGCAGCCCCACATGCAACTGGACCCTCCGGGTTCGCTGTTTCCGAGCATCCCTAAACATAGCCCTAGCCGGCATTGAAGACGAGTGAAAAATCAGGCCCCAGGAAATGCGTTGCGAGCCCTTTTCGTCCATCCAAAAGTGCCCCCAAAGGAAGGCTTTGTGTACAAGTGAACTCCCCAGGGGAGCCTTTACGCAGCCCCACATGCAACTGGACCCTCCGGGTTCGCTGTTCCTGAGCAAACCTAAACGTAGCTCTAGCCGTCATCGGAGACGAGTGAAAAATCAGGCCCCAGGAAATGCGTTGCGAGCCCCTTTGGACCATCCAAAAGTGCCCCCAAAGGAAGGCTTTGGGTACAAGTGAACTCCCCAGGGGAGCCTTTACGCAGCCCCACATGCAACTGGACCCTCCGGGTTCGCTGTTCCTGAGCAAACCTAAACATAGCCCTATCCGTCATCGGAGACAAGTGAAAATTCAGGCCCTAGGAAATGCGTTGCGAGCCCCTTCGGACCATCCAAAAGTTCCCCCAAAGGAAGGCTTTGGGTACAAGTGAACTCCCCAGGGGAGACTTTACGCAGCCCCACATGCAACTTGACCCTCCGGGTTCGCTGTTTCTGAGCATCCCTAAACATACCCCTAGCCGGCATCGAAGACGACTGAAAAATCAAGCCCCAGGAAATGCGTTGCGAGCCCTTTTCTCCCATCCAAAAGTGCCCCCAAAGGAAGGCTTTTGGTACAAGAGAACTCCCCAGGGGAGCCTTTACGCAGACCCACATGCAACTGGACCCTTCGGGTTCGATTTTTCCGAGCAGCCCTAAATATATCCCTAGCCGGCATGGGAGAAGACTGAAAAGCCGAGCCCCAGGAAAAGCATTGCAAGCCCCTTTGGACCATCCAAAAGAACCCGCAAAGGAAGGCTTTGGGTACAAGTGATCTCCCCAGGGGAGCCTTTACGCAGCCCCACATGCAACTGGACCCTCCGGGTTTGCTGTTCCTGAGCAAACCTAAACGTAGCCCTAGCCGTCTTCGGAGACGAGTGAAAAATCAGGCCCCAGGAAATGCGTTGCGAGCCCTTTTCGCCCATCCAAAAGTGCCCCCAAAGGAAGACTTTGGGTACAAGAGAACTCCCCAGTGGAGCCTTTATGCAGCCCCACATGCAACTGGACCCTTTGGGTTCGATTTTTCCGAGCAACCCTAAATATATCCCTAGCCGGCATGGGAGAAGACTGAAAAACCCGGGCCCCAGAAAACGCGTTGCAAGCCCCTTTGGACCATCCAAAAGTGTCACCAAAGGAAGGCTTTGGGTACAAGTGAACTCCCCAGGGGAGCCTTTACGCAGCCCCACATGCAACTTGACCCTACGGGTTCGCTGTTTCCGAGCATCCCTAAACACATCCATAGCCGGCATCGAAGACGACTCTAAAATCAGGCCCCAGGAAATGCGTTCCGAGCCCTTTTCGTCCATCCAAAAGTGCTCCCAAAGGAAGGCTTTGAGTACAAGAGAACTCCCCAGTGGAGCCTTTACGCAGACCCACATGCAACTGGACCCTTCGGGTTCGATTTTTCCGAGCAACCCTAAATATATCCCTAGCCGGCATGGGAGAAGACTGAAAACCCGGGCCCCAGAAAAAGCGTTGCAAGCCCCTTTGGACTATCCAAAAGTGCCCGCAAAGGAAGGCTTTGGGTACAAGTGATCTCCCCAGGGGAGCCTTTACGCAGCCCCACATGCAACTGGACCCTCCGGGTTCGCTGTTCCTGAGCAAACCTAAACGTCACTCTAGCCGTCTTCGGAGACGAGTGAAAAATCAGGCCCAAGGAAATGCGTTCCAAGGCCTTTTCTCCCATCCAAAAGTGCCCCCAAAGGAAGGCTTTGGATACAAGTGAACTCCCCAGGGGAGCCTTTACGCAGCCCCACATGCAACTGGACCCTCCGGGTTCGCTGTTCCTGAGCAAACCTAAACATAGCCCTAGCAGTCATCGGAGACAAGTGAAAAATCAGGCCCCAGGAAATGCGTTGCAAGCCCCTTTGGACCATCCAAAAGTGTCACCAAAGGAAGGCTTTGGGTACAAGTGAACTCCCCAGGGGAGCCTTTACGCAGCCCCACATGCAACTGGACCCTCCGGGTTCGCTGTTCCTGAGCAAACCTAAACGTAACCCTACCCGGCTTCGAAGACGACTGAAAAATGAGGCCCCAGGAAATGCGTTGCGAGCCCTTTTCGCCCGTCCAAAAGTGCCCCCAAAGGAAGGCTTTGGGTACAAGTGAACTCCCCAGGGGAGCTTTTAAGCAGCCCCACATGCAACTGGACCCTCCGGGTTCGCTGTTTCCGAGCATCCCTAAACATAGCCCTAGCCGGCATCGATGACGACTGAAAAATCAGGCCCCAGGAAATGCGTTCCGAGCCCTTTTCGCCCATCCAAAAGTGTCCCCAAAGGAAGGCTTTGGGTACAAGTGAACTCCCCAGGGGAGCCTTTACGCAGTCCCACATGCAACTGGACCCTCCGGGTTCGCTGTTCCTGAGCAAACCTATACGTAGCCCTTGCCGTCTTCGGAGACGAGTGAAAAATCAGGCCCCAGGAAATGCGTTGCGAGCCCCTTTGGACCATCCAGAAGTGTCCCCAAAGGAAGGCTTTGGGTACAAGTGAACTCCCCAGGGGAGCCTTTACACAGCCCCACATGCAACTGCAACCTCCGGGTTCGCTGTTTCCAAACATCCCTAAACATACCCTTAGCGGGCATCGAAGACGACTGAAAAATCAGGCCCCAGGAAATGCGTTGCAAGCCCCTTTGGACCATCCAAAAGAACCCCCAAAGGAAGACTTTGGGTACAAGTGAACTCCCCAGGGGAGCCTTTACGCAGCCCCACAAGCAACTGGACCCTCCGGGTTTGCTGTTCCTGAGCAAACCTAAACGTAGCCCTAGCCGTCTTCGGAGACGAGTGAAAAATCAGGCCCCAGGAAATGCGTTGCGAGCCCTTTTCGCCCATCCAAAAGTGCCCCCAAAGGAAGACTTTGGGTACAAGAGAACTCCCCAGGGGAGCCTTTACGCAGCCCCACATGCAACTGGACCCTTCGGGTTCGATTTTTCCGAGCAACCCTAAATATATCCCTAGCCGGCATGGGAGAAGACTGAAAACCCGGGCCACAGAAAACGCGTTACAAGCCCCTTTGGACCATCCAAAAGTGTCACCAAAGGAAGGCTTTGGGTACAAGTGAACTCCCCAGGGGAGCCTTTACGCAGCCCCACATGCAACTGGACCCTCCGGGTTCGCTGTTTCCGAGCATCCCTAAACATAGCCCTAGCCGGCATCGATGACGACTGAAAAATCAGGCCCCAGGAAATGCGTTGCGAGCCAATTTCGTCCATCCAAAAGTGCCCCCAAAGGAAGGCTTTGGGTACAAGTGAACTCCCCAGGGGAGCCTTTACGCAGTCCCACATGC
Source organism: Anas acuta (assembly GCF_963932015.1). Lineage (NCBI taxonomy): Eukaryota > Metazoa > Chordata > Aves > Anseriformes > Anatidae > Anas > Anas acuta. The sequence goes on along the minus strand of NW_027075988.1, from coordinate 125,439 downwards.
AACTGGACCCTCCGGGTTCGCTGTTCCTGAGCAAACCTAAACATAACCCTACCCGGCTTCGAAGACGACTGAAAAATCAGGCCCCAGGAAATGCGTTGCGAGCCCTTTTCGCCCGTCCAAAAGTGCCCCCAAAGGAAGGCTTTGGGTACAAGTGAACTCCCCAGGGGAGCCTTTAAGCAGCCCCACATGCAACTTGACCCTCCGGGTTCGCTGTTTCCGAGCATCCCTAAACATAGCCCTAGCCGGCATCGATGACGACTGAAAAATCAGGCCCCAGGAAATGCGTTACGAGCCCTTTTCGCCCATCCAAAAGTGGCCCCAAAGGAAGGCTTTGGGTACAAGTGAACTCCCCAGGGGAGCCTTTACGCAGCCCCACATGCAACTGGACCCTCCGGGTTCGATTATTCCGAGCAACCCTATATATATCCCTAGCCGGCATGGGAGAAGACTGAAAACCCGGGCCCCAGAAAACGCGTTGCAAGCCCCTTTGGACCATCCAAAAGTGTCACCAAAGGAAGGCTTTGGGTACAAGTGAACTCCCCAGGGGAGCCTTTACGCAGCCCCACATGCAACTGGACCCTCCGGGTTCGATGTTTCCGAGCATCCCTAAACATAGCCCTAGCCGTCATCGAAGACGAGTGAAAAATCACGCCCCAGGAAATGCGTTGCGAGTCCTTTTCGCCCGTCCAAAAGTGCCCCCAAAGGAAGGCTTTGGGTACAAGAGAACTCCCCAGGGGAGCCTTTACGCAGCCCCACATGCAACTGGACCCTCCGGGTTCGCTGTTCCTGAGAAAACCTAAACATAGCCCTAGCCGTCATCTGAGATGAGTGAAAAATCAGGCCCCAGGAAATGCGTTGCGAGCCCTTTTCGCCCGTCCAAAAGTGCCCCCAAAGGAAGGCTTTGGGTACAAGTGAACTCCCCAGGGGAGCCTTTAAGCAGCCCCACATGCAACTTGACCCTCCGGGTTCGCTGTTTCCGAGCATCCCTAAACATAGCCCTAGCCGGCATCGATGACGACTGAAAAATCAGGCCCCAGGAAATGCGTTCCGAGCCCTTTTCGCCCATCCAAAAGTGGCCCCAAAGGAAGGCTTTGGGTACAAGTGAACTCCCCAGGGGAGCCTTTACGCAGTCCCACATGCAACTGGACCCTCCGGGTTCGCTGTTCCTGAGCAAACCTAAACGTAGCCCTTGCCGTCATCGGAGACGAGTGAAAAATCAGGCCCCAGGAAATGCGTTGCGAGCCCCTTTGGACCATCCAAAAGTGCCCCCAAAGGAAGGCTTTGGGTACAAGTGAACTCCCCAGGGGAGCCTTTACGCAGCCCCACATGCAACTGGACCCTCCTGGTTTGCTGTTCCTGAGAAAACCTAAACGTAGCCCTAGCCGTCATCGGAGACGAGTGAAAAATCAGGCCCCAGGAAATGCGTTGCGAGCCCTTTTGGACCATCCAAAAGTGCCCCCAAAGGAAGGCTTTGGGTACAAGTGAACTCCCCAGGGGAGCCTTTAAACAGCCCCACATGCAACTGCAACCTCCGGGTTCGCTGTTTCCGAACATCCCTAAACATACCCCTAGCCGTCATCGAAGACGAGTGAAAAATCAGGCCCCCGGAAATGCGTTGCAAGCCCCTTTGGACCATCCAAAAGTGCCCCCAAAGGAAGGCTTTGGGTACAAGTGAACTCCCCAGGGGAGCCTTTACGCAGTCCCACATGCAACTGGACCCTCCGGGTTCGCTGTTCCTGAGCAAACCTAAACATAACCCTACCCGGCTTCGAAGACGACTGAAAAATCAGGCCCCAGGAAATGCGTTGCGAGCCCTTTTCGCCCGTCCAAAAGTGCCCCCAAAGGAAGGCTTTGGGTACAAGTGAACTCCCCAGGGGAGCCTTTAAGCAGCCCCACATGCAACTTGACCCTCCGGGTTCGCTGTTTCCGAGCATCCCTAAACATAACCCTAGCCGGCATCGATGACGACTGAAAAATCAGGCCCCAGGAAATGCGTTACGAGCCCTTTTCGCCCATCCAAATGTGGCTCCAAAGGAAGGCTTTGGGTACAAGTGAACTCCCCAGGGGAGCCTTTACACAGCCCCACATGCAACTGGACCCTCCGGGTTCGATTATTCCGAGCAACCCTATATATATCCCTAGCCGGCATGGGAGAAGACTGAAAACCCGGGCCCCAGAAAACGCGTTGCAAGCCCCTTTGGACCATCCAAAAGTGTCACCAAAGGAAGGCTTTGGGTACAAGTGAACTCCCCAGGGGAGCCTTTACGCAGTCCCACATGCAACTGGACCCTCCGGGTTCGCTGTTCCTGAGCAAACCTAAACGTAGCCCTTGCCGTCATCGGAGACGAGTGAAAAATCAGGCCCCAGGAAATGCGTTGCGAGCCCCTTTGGACCATCCAAAAGTGCCCCCAAAGGAAGGCTTTGGGTACAAGTGAACTCCCCAGGGGAGCCTTTACGCAGCCCCACATGCAACTGGACCCTCCTGGTTTGCTGTTCCTGAGAAAACCTAAACGTAGCCCTAGCCGTCATCGGAGACGAGTGAAAAATCAGGCCCCAGGAAATGCGTTGCGAGCCCTTTTGGACCATCCAAAAGTGCCCCCAAAGGAAGGCTTTGGGTACAAGTGAACTCCCCAGGGGAGCCTTTAAACAGCCCCACATGCAACTGCAACCTCCGGGTTCGCTGTTTCCGAACATCCCTAAACATACCCCTAGCCGTCATCGAAGACGACTGAAAAATCAGGCCCCCGGAAATGCGTTGCAAGCCCCTTTGGACCATCCAAAAGTGCCCCCAAAGGAAGGCTTTGGATACAAGTGATCTCCCCAGGGGAGCCTTTACGCAGCCCCACATGCAACTGGACCCTCCGGGTTTGCTGTTCCTGAGCAAACCTAAACGTAGCCCTACCGTCTTCGGAGACGACTGAAAAATCAGGCCCAAGGAAATGCGTTGCGAGCCCTTTTCGCCCGTCCAAAAGTGCCCCCAAAGGAAGACTTTGGGTACAAGTGAACTCCCCAGGGGAGCCTTTACGCAGCCCCACATGCAACTGGACCCTTCGGGTTCGATTTTTCCGAGCAACCCTAAATATATCCCTAGCCGGCATGGGAGAAGACTGAAAACCCGGGCCCCAGAAAACGCGTTTCAAGCCCCTTTGGACCATCCAAAAGTGTCACCAAAGGAAGGCTTTGGGTACAAGTGAACTCCCCAGGGGAGCCTTTACGCAGCCCCACATGCAACTTGACCCTCCGGGTTCGCTGTTTCCGAGCATCCCTAAACACATCCCTAGCCGGCATCGATGACGACTGTAAAATCAGGCCCCAGGAAATGCGTTGCGAGCCCTTTTCGCCCATCCAAAAGTGCCCCCAAAGGAAGGCTTTGGGTACAAGAGAACTCCCCAGGGGAGCCTTTACGCAGCCCCACAAGCAACTGGACCCTTCGGGTTCGATTTTTCCGAGCAACCCTAAATATATCCCTAGCCGGCATGGGAGAAGACTGAAAACCCGGGCCACAGAAAACGCGTTGCAAGCCCCTTTGGACCATCCAAAAGTGTCACCAAAGGAAGGCTTTGGGTACAAGTGAACTCCCCAGGGGAGCCTTTACGCAGCCCCACATGCAACTTGACCCTCCGGGTTCGCTGTTTCCGAGCATCCCTAAACGTAGCCCTAGCCGTCATCGGAGACGAGTGAAAAATCAGGCCCCAGGAAATGCGTTGCCAGCCCCTTTGGACCATCCAAAAGTGCCCCCAAAGGAAGGCTTTGGGTACAAGTGAACTCCCCAGGGGAGCCTTTACGCAGCCCCACATGCAACTGGACCCTCCGGGTTCGCTGTTCCTGAGCAAACCTAAACATAGCCCTAGCAGTCATCGGAGACAAGTGAAAAATCAGGCCCCAGGAAATGCGTTGAAAGCCCCTTTGGACCATCCAAAAGTGTCACCAAAGGAAGGCTTTGGGTATAAGTGAACTCCCCAGGGGAGCCTTTACGCAGCCCCACATGCAACTGGACCCTCCGGGTTCGCTGTTCCTGAGCAAACCTAAACGTAACCCTACCCGGCTTCGAAGACGACTGAAAAATGAGGCCCCAGGAAATGCGTTGCGAGCCCTTTTCGCCCGTCCAAAAGTGCCCCCAAAGGAAGGCTTTGGGTACAAGTGAACTCCCCAGGGGAGCTTTTAAGCAGCCCCACATGCAACTGGACCCTCCGGGTTCGCTGTTTCCGAGCATCCCTAAACATAGCCCTAGCCGGCATCGATGACGACTGAAAAATCAGGCCCCAGGAAATGCGTTACGAGCCCTTTTCGCCCATCCAAAAGTGGCCCCAAAGGAAGGCTTTGGGTACAAGTGAACTCCCCAGGGGAGCCTTTACGCAGTCCCACATGCAACTGGACCCTCCGGGTTCGCTGTTCCTGAGCAAACCTAAACGTAGCCCTTGCCGTCTTCGGAGACGACTGAAAAATCAGGCCCCAGGAAATGCGTTGCGAGCACCTTTGGACCATCCAGAAGTGCCCCCAAAGGAAGGCTTTGGATACAAGAGAACTCCCCAGGGGGCCTTTACACAGCCCCACATGTAACTGGACCCTCCGGGTTCGCTGTTCATGAGCAAACCTAAACATAGCCCTAGCTGTCATCGGAGACGACTGAAAAATCAGGCCCCAGGAAATGCGTTGCCAGCCCCTTTGGACCATCCAATAGTGCCCGCAAAGGAAGGCTTTGGGTACAAGTGATCTCCCCAGGGGAGCATTTACGCAGCCCCACATGCAACTGGACCCTCCGGGTTCGCTGTTTCCGAGCATCCCTAAACATAGCCCTAGCCGTCTTCGGAGACGAGTGAAAAATCAGGCCCCAGGAAATGCGTTGCGAGCCCTTTTCGCCCATCCAAAAGTGCCCCCAAAGAAAGGCTTTGGGTACAAGTGAACTCCCCAGGGGAGCCTTTACGCAGCCACACATGCAACTGGACCATTCGGGTTCGCTGTTTCCGAGCATCCCTAAATATAGCCCTAGCCGGCATCGATGACGACTGAAAAATCAGGCCCCAGGAAATGCGTTACGAGCCCTTTTCGCCCATCCAAAAGTGCCCCCAAAGGAAGGCTTTGGATACAAGTGAACTCCCCAGGGGAGCCTTTAAGCAGCCCCACATGCAACTGGACCCTCCGGGTTCAATGTTTCCGAGCATCCCTAAACATAGCCCTAGCCGGCATCGGAGACGAGTGAAAAATCAGGCCACAAGAAATGCGTTGCGAGCCCATTTCGTCCATCCAAAAGTGCCCCCAAAGGAAGGCTGTGGGTACAAGAGAATTCCCCAGGGGAGCCTTTACACAGCCCCACATGCAACTGCAACCTCCGGGTTCGCTGTTTCCAAACATCCCTAAACATACCCCTAGCGGGCATCGAAGACGACTGAAAAATCAGGCCCCAGGAAATGCGTTGCAAGCCCCTTTGGACCATCCAAAAGAACCCCCAAAGGAAGACTTTGGGTACAAGTGAACTCCCCAGGGGAGCCTTTACGCAGCCCCACAAGCAACTGGACCCTCCGGGTTTGCTGTTCCTGAGCAAACCTAAACGTAGCCCTAGCCGTCTTCGGAGACGAGTGAAAAATCAGGCCCCAGGAAATGCGTTGCGAGCCCTTTTCGCCCATCCAAAAGTGCCCCCAAAGGAAGACTTTGGGTACAAGAGAACTCCCCAGGGGAGCCTTTACGCAGCCCCACATGCAACTGGACCCTTCGGGTTCGATTTTTCCGAGCAACCCTAAATATATCCCTAGCCGGCATGGGAGAAGACTGAAAACCCGGGCCACAGAAAACGCGTTACAAGCCCCTTTGGACCATCCAAAAGTGTCACCAAAGGAAGGCTTTGGGTACAAGTGAACTCCCCAGGGGAGCCTTTACGCAGCCCCACATGCAACTTGACCCTCCGGGTTCGCTGTTTCCGAGCATCCCTAAACATAGCCCTAGCCGGCATCGATGACGACTGAAAAATCAGGCCCCAGGAAATGCGTTGCGAGCCCATTTCGTCCATCCAAAAGTGCCCCCAAAGGAAGGCTTTGGGTACAAGTGAACTCCTTAGGGGAGCCTTTACGCAGTCCCACATGCAACTGGACCCTCCGGGTTCGCTGTTCCTGAGCAAACCTAAACATAACCCTACCCGGCTTCGAAGACGACTGAAAAATCAGGCCCCAGGAAATGCGTTGCGAGCCCTTTTCGCCCGTCCAAAAGTGCCCCCAAAGGAAGGCTTTGGGTACAAGTGAACTCCCCAGGGGAGCCTTTAAGCAGCCCCACATGCAACTTGACCCTCCGGGTTCGCTGTTTCCGAGCATCCCTAAACATAGCCCTAGCCGGCATCGATGACGACTGAAAAATCAGGCCCCAGGAAATGCGTTACGAGCCCTTTTCGCCCATCCAAAAGTGCCCCCAAAGGAAGGCTTTGGGTACAAGTGAACTCCCCAGGGGAGCCTTTACGCAGCCCCACATGCAACTGGACCCTCCGGGTTCGATTATTCCGAGCAACCCTAAATATATCCCTAGCCGGCATGGGAGAAGACTGAAAACCCGGGCCCCAGAAAACGCGTTGCAAGCCCCTTTGGACCATCCAAAAGTGTCACCAAAGGAAGGCTTTGGGTACAAGTGAACTCCCCAGGGGAGCCTTTACGCAGCCCCACATGCAACTGGACCCTCCGGGTTCGCTGTTCCTGAGAAAACCTAAACATAGCCCTAGCCGTCATCTGAGATGAGTGAAAAATCAGGCCCCAGGAAATGCGTTGCGAGCCCTTTTCGCCCGTCCAAAAGTGCCCCCAAAGGAAGGCTTTGGGTACAAGTGAACTCCCCAGGGGAGCCTTTACGCAGCCCCACATGCAACTTGACCCTCCGGGTTCGCTGTTTCCGAGCATCCCTAAACATACCCCTAGCGGGCATCGAAGACGACTGAAAAATCAGGCCCCAGGAAATGCGTTCCGAGCCCTTTTCGCCCATCCAAAAGTGGCCCCAAAGGAAGGCTTTGGGTACAAGTGAACTCCCCAGGGGAGCCTTTACGCAGTCCCACATGCAACTGGACCCTCCGGGTTCGCTGTTCCTGAGCAAACCTAAACGTAGCCCTTGCCGTCATCGGAGACGAGTGAAAAATCAGGCCCCAGGAAATGCGTTGCGAGCCCCTTTGGACCATCCAAAAGTGCCCCCAAAGGAAGGCTTTGGGTACAAGTGAACTCCCCAGGGGAGCCTTTACGCAGCCCCACATGCAACTGGACCCTCCTGGTTTGCTGTTCCTGAGAAAACCTAAACGTAGCCCTAGCCGTCATCGGAGACGAGTGAAAAATCAGGCCCCAGGAAATGCGTTGCGAGCCCTTTTCGTCCATCCAAAAGTGCCCCCAAAGGAAGGCTTTGGGTACAAGTGAACTCCCCAGGGGAGCCTTTAAACAGCCCCACATGCAACTGCAACCTCCTGGTTCGCTGTTTCCGAACATCCCTAAACATACCCCTAGCCGTCATCGAAGACGAGTGAAAAATCAGGCCCCCGGAAATGCGTTGCAAGCCCCTTTGGACCATCCAAAAGTGCCCCCAAAGGAAGGCTTTGGGTACAAGAGAACTCCCCAGGGGAGCCTTTACGCAGCCCCACAAGCAACTTGACCCTCCGGGTTCGCTGTTTCCGAGCATCCCTAAACACATCCCTAGCCGGCATCGATGACGACTGTAAAATCAGACCCCAGGAAATGCGTTGCGAGCCCTTTTCGCCCATCCAAAAGTGCCCCCAAAGGAAGGCTTTGGGTACAAGAGAACTCCCCAGGGGAGCCTTTACGCAGACCCACAAGCAACTGGACCCTTCGGGTTCGATTTTTCCGAGCAACCCTAAATATATCCCTAGCCGGCATGGGAGAAGACTGAAAACCCGGGCCACAGAAAACGCGTTGCAAGCCCTTTTGGACCATCCAAAAGTGTCACCAAAGGAAGGCTTTGGGTACAAGTGAACTCCCCAGGGGAGCCTTTACGCAGCCCCACATGCAACTGGACCCTCCGGGTTCGCTGTTTCCGAGCATCCCTAAACGTAGCCCTAGCCGTCATCGGAGACGAGTGAAAAATCAGGCCCCAGGAAATGCGTTGCGAGCCCCTTTGGACCATCCAAAAGTGCCCCCAAAGGAAGGCTTTGGATACAAGTGAACTCCCCAGGGGAGCCTTTACGCAGCCCCACATGCAACTGGACCCTCCGGGTTCGCTGTTCCTGAGCAAACCTAAACATAGCCCTACCCGGCTTCGAAGACGACTGAAAAATGAGGCCCCAGGAAATGCGTTGCGAGTCCTTTTCGCCCGTCCAAAAGTGCCCCCAAAGGAAGGCTTTGGGTACAAGTGAACTCCCCAGGGGAGCCTTTAAGCAGCCCCACATGCAACTTGAACCTCCGGGTTCGCTGTTTCCGAGCATCCATAAACATAGCCCTAGCCGGCATCGATGACGACTGAAAAATCAGGCCCCAGGAAATGCGTTGCGAGCCCCTTTGGACCATCCAAAAGTGCCCCCAAAGGAAGGCTTTGGATACAAGTGAACTCCCCAGGGGAGCCTTTACGCAGCCCCACATGCAACTGGACCCTCCGGGTTCGCTGTTCCTGAGCAAACCTAAACATAGCCCTACCCGGCTTCGAAGACGACTGAAAAATGAGGCCCCAGGAAATGCGTTGCGAGTCCTTTTCGCCCGTCCAAAAGTGCCCCCAAAGGAAGGCTTTGGATACAAGTGAACTCCCCAGGGGAGCCTTTAAGCAGCCCCACATGCAACTGGACCCTCCGGGTTCAATGTTTCCGAGCATCCCTAAACATAGCCCTAGCCGGCATCGGAGACGAGTGAAAAATCAGGCCACAAGAAATGCGTTGCGAGCCCATTTCGTCCATCCAAAAGTGCCCCCAAAGGAAGGCTGTGGGTACAAGAGAATTCCCCAGGGGAGCCTTTACACAGCCCCACATGCAACTGCAACCTCCGGGTTCGCTGTTTCCAAACATCCCTAAACATACCCCTAGCGGGCATCGAAGACGACTGAAAAATCAGGCCCCAGGAAATGCGTTGCAAGCCCCTTTGGACCATCCAAAAGAACCCCCAAAGGAAGACTTTGGGTACAAGTGAACTCCCCAGGGGAGCCTTTACGCAGCCCCACAAGCAACTGGACCCTCCGGGTTTGCTGTTCCTGAGCAAACCTAAACGTAGCCCTAGCCGGCATCGAAGACGAGTGAAAAATCAGGCCCCAGGAAATGCGTTGCGAGCCCTTTTCGCCCATCCAAAAGTGCCCCCAAAGGAAGACTTTGGGTACAAGTGAACTCCCCAGGGGAGCCTTTACGCAGCCCCACATGCAACTGGACCCTTCGGGTTCGATTTTTCCGAGCAACCCTAAATATATCCCTAGCCGGCATGGGAGAAGACTGAAAACCCGGGCCACAGAAAACGCGTTACAAGCCCCTTTGGACCATCCAAAAGTGTCACCAAAGGAAGGCTTTGGGTACAAGTGAACTCCCCAGGGGAGCCTTTACGCAGCCCCACATGCAACTTGACCCTCCGGGTTCGCTGTTTCCGAGCATCCCTAAACATAGCCCTAGCCGGCATCGATGACGACTGAAAAATCAGGCCCCAGGAAATGCGTTGCGAGCCCATTTCGTCCATCCAAAAGTGCCCCCAAAGGAAGGCTTTGGGTACAAGTGAACTCCTTAGGGGAGCCTTTACGCAGTCCCACATGCAACTGGACCCTCCGGGTTCGCTGTTCCTGAGCAAACCTAAACATAACCCTACCCGGCTTCGAAGACGACTGAAAAATCAGGCCCCAGGAAATGCGTTGCGAGCCCTTTTCGCCCGTCCAAAAGTGCCCCCAAAGGAAGGCTTTGGGTACAAGTGAACTCCCCAGGGGAGCCTTTAAGCAGCCCCACATGCAACTTGACCCTCCGGGTTCGCTGTTTCCGAGCATCCCTAAACATAGCCCTAGCCGGCATCGATGACGACTGAAAAATCAGGCCCCAGGAAATGCGTTACGAGCCCTTTTCGCCCATCCAAAAGTGCCCCCAAAGGAAGGCTTTGGGTACAAGTGAACTCCCCAGGGGAGCCTTTACGCAGCCCCACATGCAACTGGACCCTCCGGGTTCGATTATTCCGAGCAACCCTAAATATATCCCTAGCCGGCATGGGAGAAGACTGAAAACCCGGGCCCCAGAAAACGCGTTGCAAGCCCCTTTGGACCATCCAAAAGTGTCACCAAAGGAAGGCTTTGGGTACAAGTGAACTCCCCAGGGGAGCCTTTACGCAGCCCCACATGCAACTGGACCCTCCGGGTTCGCTGTTCCTGAGAAAACCTAAACATAGCCCTAGCCGTCATCTGAGATGAGTGAAAAATCAGGCCCCAGGAAATGCGTTGCGAGTCCTTTTCGCCCGTCCAAAAGTGCCCCCAAAGGAAGGCTTTGGGTACAAGTGAACTCCCCAGGGGAGCCTTTAAGCAGCCCCACATGCAACTTGACCCTCCGGGTTCGCTGTTTCCGAGCATCCCTAAACATACCCCTAGCGGGCATCGAAGACGACTGAAAAATCAGGCCCCAGGAAATGCGTTCCGAGCCCTTTTCGCCCATCCAAAAGTGGCCCCAAAGGAAGGCTTTGGGTACAAGTGAACTCCCCAGGGGAGCCTTTACGCAGTCCCACATGCAACTGGACCCTCCGGGTTCGCTGTTCCTGAGCAAACCTAAACGTAGCCCTTGCCGTCATCGGAGACGAGTGAAAAATCAGGCCCCAGGAAATGCGTTGCGAGCCCCTTTGGACCATCCAAAAGTGCCCCCAAAGGAAGGCTTTGGGTACAAGTGAACTCCCCAGGGGAGCCTTTACGCAGCCCCACATGCAACTGGACCCTCCTGGTTTGCTGTTCCTGAGAAAACCTAAACGTAGCCCTAGCCGTCATCGGAGACGAGTGAAAAATCAGGCCCCAGGAAATGCGTTGCGAGCCCTTTTGGACCATCCAAAAGTGCCCCCAAAGGAAGGCTTTGGGTACAAGTGAACTCCCCAGGGGAGCCTTTAAACAGCCCCACATGCAACTGCAACCTCCGGGTTCGCTGTTTCCGAACATCCCTAAACATACCCCTAGCCGTCATCGAAGACGACTGAAAAATCAGGCCCCCGGAAATGCGTTGCAAGCCCCTTTGGACCATCCAAAAGTGCCCCCAAAGGAAGGCTTTGGATACAAGTGATCTCCCCAGGGGAGCCTTTACGCAGCCCCACATGCAACTGGACCCTCCGGGTTTGCTGTTCCTGAGCAAACCTAAACGTAGCCCTAGCCGTCTTCGGAGACGACTGAAAAATCAGGCCCAAGGAAATGCGTTGCGAGCCCTTTTCGCCCGTCCAAAAGTGCCCCCAAAGGAAGACTTTGGGTACAAGTGAACTCCCCAGGGGAGCCTTTACGCAGCCCCACATGCAACTGGACCCTTCGGGTTCGATTTTTCCGAGCAACCCTAAATATATCCCTAGCCGGCATGGGAGAAGACTGAAAACCCGGGCCCCAGAAAACGCGTTTCAAGCCCCTTTGGACCATCCAAAAGTGTCACCAAAGGAAGGCTTTGGGTACAAGTGAACTCCCCAGGGGAGCCTTTACGCAGCCCCACATGCAACTTGACCCTCCGGGTTCGCTGTTTCCGAGCATCCCTAAACACATCCCTAGCCGGCATCGATGACGACTGTAAAATCAGACCCCAGGAAATGCGTTGCGAGCCCTTTTCGCCCATCCAAAAGTGCCCCCAAAGGAAGGCTTTGGGTACAAGAGAACTCCCCAGGGGAGCCTTTACGCAGCCCCACATGCAACTGGACCCTTCGGGTTCGATTTTTCCGAGCAACCCTAAATATATCCCTAGCCGGCATGGGAGAAGACTGAAAACCCGGGCCACAGAAAACGCGTTGCAAGCCCTTTTGGACCATCCAAAAGTGTCACCAAAGGAAGGCTTTGGGTACAAGTGAACTCCCCAGGGGAGCCTTTACGCAGCCCCACATGCAACTGGACCCTCCGGGTTCGCTGTTTCCGAGCATCCCTAAACGTAGCCCTAGCCGTCATCGGAGACGAGTGAAAAATCAGGCCCCAGGAAATGCGTTGCGAGCCCCTTTGGACCATCCAAAAGTGCCCCCAAAGGAAGGCTTTGGATACAAGTGAACTCCCCAGGGGAGCCTTTACGCAGCCCCACATGCAACTGGACCCTCCGGGTTCGCTGTTCCTGAGCAAACCTAAACATAGCCCTACCCGGCTTCGAAGACGACTGAAAAATGAGGCCCCAGGAAATGCGTTGCGAGTCCTTTTCGCCCGTCCAAAAGTGCCCCCAAAGGAAGGCTTTGGGTACAAGTGAACTCCCCAGGGGAGCCTTTAAGCAGCCCCACATGCAACTTGAACCTCCGGGTTCGCTGTTTCCGAGCATCCCTAAACATAGCCCTAGCCGGCATCGATGACGACTGAAAAATCAGGCCCCAGGAAATGCGTTCCGAGCCCCTTCGGACCATCCAAAAGTGCCCCCAAAGGAAGGCTTTGGGTACAAGTGAACTCCCCAGGGGAGCCTTTACGCAGCCCCACATGCAACTGGACCCTCCTGGTTTGCTGTTCCTGAGAAAACCTAAACGTAACCTTAGCCGTCATCGGAGACGAGTGAAAAATCAGGCCCCAGGAAATGCGTTCCAAGGCCTTTTCGCCCATCCAAAAGTGCTCCCAAAGGAAGGCTTTGCGTACAACTGAACTCCCCAGGGGAGCCTTTACGCAGCCCCACATGCAACTGGACCCTCCGGGTTCGCTGTTTCCGAGCATCCCTAAACATAGCCCTAGCCGGCATCGAAGACGACTGAAAAATCAGGCCCCAGGAAATGCGTTGCGAGCCCTTTTCGCCCATCCAAAAGTGCCCCCAAAGGAAGGCTTTGGGTACAAGAGAACTCCCCAGGGGAGCCTTTACGCAGCCCCACATGCAACTGGAACCTTCAGGTTCGATTTTTCCGAGCAACCCTAAATATATCCCTAGCCGGCATGGGAGAAGACTGAAAACTCGAGCCCCAGAAAACGCGTTGCAAGCCCCTTTGGACCATCCAAAAGTGTCACCAAAGGAAGGCTTTGGGTACAAGAGAACTCCCGAGGGGAGCCTTTAAGCAGCCCCACATGCAATTGGACCCTCCGGGTTCGCTGTTCCTGAGCAAACCTAAACGTAGCCCTAGCCGGCATCGGAGACGAGTGAAAAATCAGGCCCCAGGAAATGCGTTGCGAGCCACTTTGGACCATCCAAACGTGCCCCCAAAGGAAGGCTTTGGGTACAAGTGAACTCCCCAGGGGAGCCTTTACACAGCCCCACATGCAACTGCAACCTCCGGGTTCGCTGTTTCCAAACATCCCTAAACATACCCCTAGCGGGCATCGAAGACGACTGAAAAATCAGGCCCCAGGAAATGCGTTGCAAGCCCCTTTGGACCATCCAAAAGAACCCGCAAAGGAAGGCTTTGGGTACAAGTGATCTCCCAAGGGGAGCATTTACGCAGCCCCACATGCAACTTGACCCTCCCGGTTCGCTGTTTCCGAGCATCCCTAAACATAGCCCTAGCCGGCATCGATGACGACTGAAAAATCAGGCCCCAGGAAATGCGTTGCGAGCCCATTTCGTCCATCCAAAAGTGCCCCCAAAGGAAGGCTTTGGGTACAAGTGAACTCCCCAGGGGAGCCTTTACGCAGTCCCACATGCAACTGGACCCTCCGGGTTCGCTGTTCCTGAGCAAACCTAAACATAACCCTACCCGGCTTCGAAGACGACTGAAAAATCAGGCCCCAGGAAATGCGTTGCGAGCCCTTTTCGCCCGTCCAAAAGTGCCCCCAAAGGAAGGCTTTGGGTACAAGTGAACTCCCCAGGGGAGCCTTTACGCAGCCCCACATGCAAATGGACCCTCCGGGTTCGATTTTTCCGAGCAACCCTAAATATATCACTAGCCAACATGGGAGAAGACTGAAAACCCGGGCCCCAGAAAACGCGTTGCAAGCCCCTTTGGACCATCCAAAAGTGTCACCAAAGGAAGGCTTTGGGTACAAGTGAACTCCCCAGGGGAGCCTTTACGCAGCCCCACAAGCAACTGGACCCTCCGGGTTCGCTGTTCCTGAGCAAACATAAACGTAGCCCTAGCCGTCTTCGGAGATGAGTGAAAAATTAGGCCCCAGGAAATGCGTTGCGAGCACTTTTCGCCCATCCAAAAGTGCCCCCAAAGGAAGACTTTGGGTACAAGAGAACTCCCCAGGGGAGCCTTTACGCAGCCCCACATACAACTGGACCCTTCGGGTTCAATTTTTCCGAGCAACCCTAAATATATCCCTAGCCGGCATGGGAGAAGACGGAAAACCCGGGCCACAGAAAACGCGTTGCAAGCCCTTTGGACCGTCCAAAAGTGTCACCAAAGGAAGGCTTTGGGTACAAGTGAACTCCCCAGGGGAGCCTTTACGCAGCCCCATATGCAACTGGACCCTCCGGGTTCGCTGTTCCTGAGCAAACCTAAACGTAGCCCTAGCCGGCATCGGAGACGAGTGAAAAATCAGGCCCCAGGAAATGCGTTGCGAGCCCTTTTCGCCCGTCCAAAAGTGCCCCCAAAGGAAGGCTTTGGGTACAAGTGAACTCCCCAGGGGAGCCTTTAAGCAGCCCCACATGCAACTTGACCCTCCGGGTTCGCTGTTTCCGAGCATCCCTAAACATAGCCCTAGCCGGCATCGATGACGACTGAAAAATCAGGCCCCAGGAAATGCGTTACGAGCCCTTTTCGCCCATCCAAAAGTGGCCCCAAAGGAAGGCTTTGGGTACAAGTGAACTCCCCAGGGGAGCCTTTACGCAGTCCCACATGCAACTGGACCCTCCGGGTTCGCTGTTCCTGAGCAAACATAAACGTAGCCCTTGCCGTCATCGGAGACGAGTGAAAAATCAGGCCCCAGGAAATGCGTTGCGAGCCCTTTTCGCCCATCCAAATGTGCCCCCAAAGAAAGGCTTTGGGTACAAGAGAACTCCCCAGGGGAGCCTTTACGCAGCCCCACATGCAACTGGACCATTCGGGTTCGCTGTTTCCGAGCATCCCTAAACATAGCCCTAGCCGGCATCGATGACGACTGAAAAATCAGGCCCCAGGAAATGCGTTCCGAGGCCTTTTCGCCCATCCAAAAGTGCCCCCAAAGGAAGGCTTTGGGTACAAGTGAACTCCCCAGGGGAGCCTTTATGCAGCCCCACATGCAACTGGACCCTCCGGGTTCGATTTTTCCGAGCAACCCTAAATATATCACTAGCCGGCATGGGAGAAGACTGAAAACCCGGGCCCCAGAAAACGCGTTGCAAGCCCCTTTGGACCATCCAAAAGTGTCACCAAAGGAAGGCTTTGGGTACAAGAGAACTCCCCAGGGGAGCCTTTAAGCAGCCCCACATGCAACTGGACCCTCCGGGTTCGCTGTTTCCGAGCATCCCTAAACATAGCCCTAGCCGGCATCGATGACGACTGAAAAATCAGGCCCCAGGAAATGCGTTACGAGCCCTTTTCGCCCATCCAAAAGTGCCCCCAAAGGAAGGCTTTGGGTACAAGTGAACTCCCCAGGGGAGCCTTTACGCAGTCCCACATGCAACTGGACCCTCCGGGTTCGCTGTTTCCGAGCATCCCTAAACATAGCCCTAGCCGGCATCGATGACGACTGAAAAATCAGGCCCCAGGAAATGCGTTACGAGCCCTTTTCGCCCGTCCAAAAGTGCCCCCAAAGGAAGGCTTTGGGTACAAGTGAACTCCCCAGGGGAGCCTTTAAGCAGCCCCACATGCAACTTGACCCTCCGGGTTCGCTGTTTCCGAGCATCCCTAAACATAGCCCTAGCCGGCATCGATGACGACTGAAAAATCAGGCCCCAGGAAATCCGTTGCGAGCCCCTTTCGCCCATCCAAAAGTGCCCCCAAAGGAAGGCTTTGGATACAAGTGAACTCCCCAGGGGAGCCTTTACGCAGCCCCACATGCAACTGGACCCTCCGGGTTCGGTGTTCCTAAGCAAACCTAAACATAGCCCTATCCGTCATCGGAGACAAGTGAAAATTCAGGCCCTAGGAATTTCGTTGCGAGCCCCTTCGGACCATCCAAATGTGCCCCCAAAGGAAGGCTTTGGGTACAAGTGAACTCCCCAGGGGAGCCTTTACGCAGCCCCACATGCAACTGGACCCTTCGGGTTTGATAATTCCGAGCAACCCTAAATATATCACTAGCCGGCATGGGAGAAGACTGAAAACCCGGGCCCCAGAAAACGCGTTGCAAGCCCCTTTGGACCATCCAAAAGTGTCACCAAAGGAAGGCTTTGGGTACAAGTGAACTCCCCAGGGGAGCCTTTACGCAGCCCCACATGCAACTGGACCCTCCGGGTTCGCTGTTCCTGAGCAAACCTAAACATAACCTTACCCGGCTTCGAAGACGACTGAAAAATCAGGCCCCAGGAAATGCGTTGCGAGCCCTTTTCGCCCGTCCAAAAGTGCCCCCAAAGGAAGGCTTTGGGTACAAGTGAACTCCCCAGGGGAGCCTTTAAGCAGCCCCACATGCAACTTGACCCTCCGGGTTCGCTGTTTCCGAGCATCCCTAAACATAGCCCTAGCCGGCATCGATGACGACTGAAAAATCAGGCCCCAGGAAATGCGTTACGAGCCCTTTTCGCCCATCCAAAAGTGGCCCCAAAGGAAGGCTTTGGGTACAAGTGAACTCCCCAGGGGAGCCTTTACGCAGTCCCACATGCAACTGGACCCTCCGGGTTCGCTGTTCCTGAGCAAACATAAACGTAGCCCTTGCCGTCATCGGAGACGAGTGAAAAATCAGGCCCCAGGAAATGCGTTGCGAGCCCTTTTCGCCCATCCAAATGTGCCCCCAAAGA
Source organism: Anas acuta (assembly GCF_963932015.1). Taxonomy (NCBI): domain Eukaryota; kingdom Metazoa; phylum Chordata; class Aves; order Anseriformes; family Anatidae; genus Anas; species Anas acuta. The sequence continues at coordinate 108,587 of NW_027075988.1, read as the reverse complement.
AAGGCTTTGGGTACAAGTGAACTCCCCAGGGGAGCCTTTACGCAGCCCCACATGCAACTGGACCATTCGGATTCGCTGTTTCCGAGCATCCCTAAACATAGCCCTAGCCGGCATCGATGACGACTGAAAAATCAGGCCCCAGGAAATGCGTTCCGAGGCCTTTTCGCCCATCCAAAAGTGCCCCCAAAGGAAGGCTTTGGGTACAAGTGAACTCCCCAGGGGAGCCTTTATGCAGCCCCACATGCAACTGGACCCTCCGGGTTCGATTTTTCCGAGCAACCCTAAATATATCACTAGCCGGCATGGGAGAAGAGTGAAAACCCGGGCCCCAGAAAACGCGTTGCAAGCCCCTTTGGACCATCCAAAAGTGTCACCAAAGGAAGGCTTTGGGTACAAGAGAACTCCCCAGGGGAGCCTTTAAGCAGCCCCACATGCAACTGGACCCTCCGGGTTCGCTGTTTCCGAGCATCCCTAAACATAGCCCTAGCCGGCATCGATGACGACTGAAAAATCAGGCCCCAGGAAATGCGTTACGAGCCCTTTTCGCCCATCCAAAAGTGCCCCCAAAGGAAGGCTTTGGGTACAAGTGAACTCCCCAGGGGAGCCTTTACGCAGTCCCACATGCAACTGGACCCTCCGGGTTCGCTGTTTCCGAGCATCCCTAAACATAGCCCTAGCCGGCATCGATGACGACTGAAAAATCAGGCCCCAGGAAATGCGTTACGAGCCCTTTTCGCCCGTCCAAAAGTGCCCCCAAAGGAAGGCTTTGGGTACAAGTGAACTCCCCAGGGGAGCCTTTACGCAGCCCCACATGCAACTGGACCATTCGGGTTCGCTGTTTCCGAGCATCCCTAAACATAGCCCTAGCCGGCATCGATGACGACTGAAAAATCAGGCCCCAGGAAATGCGTTGCGAGCCCCTTTGGACCATCCAGAAGTGCCCCCAAAGGAAGGTTTTGGATACAAGAGAACTCCCCAGGGGAGCCTTTACACAGCCCCACATGCAACTGGACCCTCCGGGTTCGCTGTTCATGAGCAAACCTAAAGGTAGCCCTAGCCGGCATCGGAGACGACTGAAAAATCAGGCCCCAGGAAATGCGTTCCGAGGCCTTTTCGCCCATCCAAAAGTGCCCGTAAAGGAAGGCTTTGGGTACAAGTGATCTCCCCAGGGGAGCCTTTACGCAGCCCCACATGCAACTGGACCCTCCGGGTTCGGTGTTCCTGAACAAACTTAAACGTAGCCCTAGCCGTCTTCGGAGACGAGTGAAAAATCAGGCCCCAGGAAATGCGTTGCGAGCCCTTTTCGCCCATCCAAATGTGCCCCCAAAGGAAGGCTTTGGGTACAAGTGAACTCCCCAGGGGAGCCTTTACGCAGCCCCACATGCAACTGGACCCTCCGGGTTCGCTCTTTCCGAGCATCCCTAAACATAGCCCTAGCCGGCATCGATGACGACTGAAAAATCAAGCCCCAGGAAATGCGTTGCGAGCCCCTTTCGCCCATCCAAAAGTGCCCCCAAAGGAAGGCTTTGGATACAAGTGAACTCCCCAGGGGAGCCTTTATGCAGCCCCACATGCAACTGGACCCTCCTGGTTTGCTGTTCCTGAGCAAACCTAAACGTAGCCCTAGCCGTCATCGGAGACGAGTGAAAAATCAGGCCCCAGGAAATGCGTTCCGAGGCCTTTTCGCCCATCCAAATGTGCCCCCAAAGGAAGGCTTTGGGTACAAGTGATCTCCCCAGGGGAGCCTTTACACAGTCCCACATGGAACTGCAACCTCCGGGTTCGCTGTTTCCGAACATCCCTAAACATACCCCTAGCGGGCATCGAAGACGAATGAAAAATCAGGTCCCAGGAAATGCGTTGCAAGCCCCTATGGACCATCCAAAAGAACCCGCAAAGGAAGGCTTTGGGTACAAGTGAACTCCCCAGGGGAGCCTTTACGCAGCCCCACATGCAACTGGACCCTCTGGGTTCGCTGTTTCCGAGCATCCCTAAACATAGCCCTAGCCGGCATCGATGACGACTGAAAAATCAGGCCCCAGGAAATGTGTTGCGAGCCCTTTTCGCCCATCCAAAAGTGCCCCCAAAGGAAGGCTTTGGGTACAAGTGAACTCCCCAGGGGAGCCTTTATGCAGCCCCACATGCAACTGGACCCTCCGGGTTCGCTGTTTCCGAGCATCCCTAAACATAGCCCTAGCCGTCATCGGAGACGAGTGAAAAATCAGGCCCCAGGAAATGCGTTGCGAGCCCTTTTCGCCCATCCAAATGTGCCCCCAAAGAAAGGCTTTGGGTACAAGTGAACTCCCCAGGGGAGCCTTTACGCAGCCCCACATGCAACTGGACCCTCCGGGTTCGCTGTTTCCGAGCATCCCTAAACATAACCCTAGCCGGCATCGATGACGACTGAAAAATCAGGCCCCAGGAAATGCGTTCCGAGGCCTTTTCGCCCATCCAAAAGTGCCCCCAAAGGAAGGCTTTGGGTACAAGTGAACTCCCCAGGGGAGCCTTTATGCAGCCCCACATGCAACTGGACCCTCCGGGTTCGATTTTTCCGAGCAACCCTAAATATATCACTAGCCGGCTTGGGAGAAGACTGAAAACCCGGGCCCCAGAAAACGCGTTGCAAGCCCCTTTGGACCATCCAAAAGTGTCACCAAAGGAAGGCTTTGGGTACAAGTGAACTCCCCAGGGGAGCCTTTAAGCAGCCCCACATGCAACTGGACCCTCCGGGTTCGCTGTTTCCGAGCATCCCTAAACATAGCCCTAGCCGGCATCGATGACGACTGAAAAATCAGGCCCCAGGAAATGCGTTACGAGCCCTTTTCGCCCATCCAAAAGTGCCCCCAAAGGAAGGCTTTGGGTACAAGTGAACTCCCCAGGGGAGCCTTTACGCAGTCCCACATGCAACTGGACCCTCCGGGTTCGCTGTTTCCGAGCATCCCTACACATAGCCCTAGCCGGCATCGATGACGACTGAAAAATCAGGCCCCAGGAAATGCGTTACGAGCCCTTTTCGCCCGTCCAAAAGTGCCCCCAAAGGAAGGCTTTGGGTACAAGTGAACTCCCCAGGGGAGCCTTTAAGCAGCCCCACATGAAACTTGAAAAACCGGGTTCGCTGTTTCCGAGCATCCCTAAACATAGCCCTAGCCGGCATGGATGACGACTGAAAAATCAGGCCCCAGGAAATCCGTTGCGAGCCCCTTTCACCCATCCAAAAGTGCCCCCAAAGGAAGGCTTTGGATACAAGTGAACTCCCCAGGGGAGCCTTTACGCAGCCCCACATGCAACTGGACCCTCCGGGTTCGGTGTTCCTAAGCAAACCTAAACATAGCCCTATCCGTCATCGGAGACAAGTGAAAATTCAGGCCCTAGGAATTTCGTTGCGAGCCCCTTCGGACCATCCAAATGTGCCCCCAAAGGAAGGCTTTGGGTACAAGTGAACTCCCCAGGGGAGCCTTTATGCAGCCCCACATGCAACTGGACCCTCCGGGTTCGCTGTTTCCGAGCATCCCTAAACATAGCCCTAGCCGTCATCGAAGACTAGTGAAAAATCAGGCCCCAGGAAATGCGTTCCGAGCCCTTTTCGCCCATCCAAAAGTGCCCCCAAAGAATGGCTTTGGATACAAGTGAACTCCCCAGGGCAGCCTTTACGCAGCCCCACATGCAACTGGACCCTTCGGGTTTGATTATTCCGAGCAACCCTAAATATATCACTAGCCGGCATGGGAGAAGACTGAAAACCCGGGCCCCAGAAAACGCGTTGCAAGCCCCTTTGGACCATCCAAAAGTGTCACCAAAGGAAGGCTTTGGGTACAAGTGAACTCCCCAGGGGAGCCTTTACGCAGCCCCACATGCAACTGGACTCTCCGGGTTCGCTATTTCCGAGCATCCCTAAAAATAGCCCTAGCCGTCATCGGAGACGAGTGAAAAATCAGGCCCCAGGAAATGCGTTCCGAGCCCTTTTCGCCCATCCAAAAGTGCCCCCAAAGGAAGGCTTTGGGTACAAGTGAACTCCCCAGGGGAGACTTTACGCAGCCCCACATGCAACTGGACCCTCAGGGTTCGATTTTTCCGAGCAATCCTAAAGATATCACTAGCCCGCATGGGAGAAGACTGAAAACCCAGGCCCCAGAAAACGCGTTGCAAGCCCCTTTGGACCATCCAAAATTGTCACCAAAGGAAGGCTTTGGGTACAAGTGAACTCCCCAGGGGAGCCTTTACACAGCCCCACATGCAACTGGACCCTCCGGGTTCGCTGTTCATGAGCAAACCTAAACGTAGCCCTAGCCGTCATCGGAGACGACTGAAAAATCAGGCCCCAGGAAATGCGTTGCCAGCCCCTTTGGACCATCCAAAAGTGCCCGCAAAGGAAGGCTTTGGGTACAAGTGATCTCCCCAGGGGAGAATATACGCAGCCCCACATGCAACTGGACCCGTCGGGTTCGCTGTTTCCGAGCATCCCTAAACATAGCCCTAGGCGGCAAAGAAGACGACTGAAAAATCAGGCCCCAGGAAATGCGTTGCGAGCTCTTTTCGCCCATCCAAAAGTACCCCCAGAGGAAGGCTTTGGGTACAAGAGAACTCCCCAGGGGAGCCTTTACACAGCCCCACATTCAACTGGACCCTCCGGGTTCGCTGTTCCTGAGCAAACCTAAACGTATCCCTAGCCGGCATCGGAGACGAGTGAAAAATCAAGCCCCAGGAAATGCGTTGCGAGCCCCTTTGGACCATCCATACATGCCCCCAAAGGAAGGCTTTGGGTACAAGTGATCTCCCCAGGGGAGCCTTTACGCAGCCCCACATGCAACTGGACCCTCCGGGTTCGCTCTTCCTGAACAAACCTAAACGTAGCCCTAGCCGTCTTCGGAGACGAGTGAAAAATCAGGCCCCAGGAAATGCGTTGCGAGCCCTTTTTGCCCATCCAAAAGTGCCCCCAAAGAAAGGCTTTGGGTACAAGTGAACTCCCCAGGGGAGCCTTTACGCAGTCCCACATGCAACTGGACCCTCCGGGTTCGCTGTTTCCGAGCATCCCTAAACATAGCCCTAGCCGTCTTCGGAGACGAGTGAAAAATCAGGCCCCAGGAAATGCGTTGCGAGCCCTTTTCGCCCATCCAAAAGTGCCCCCAAAGAAAGGCTTTGGGTACAAGTGAACTCCCCAGGGGAGCCTTTACGCAGCCCCACATGCAACTGGACCATTCGGGTTCGCTGTTTCCGAGCATCCCTAAACATAGCCCTAGCCGGCATCGATGACGACTGAAAAATCAGGCCCCAGGAAATGCGTTGCGAGCCCCTTTGGACCATCCAGAAGTGCCCCCAAAGGAAGTTTTTGGATACAAGAGAACTCCCCAGGGGAGCCTTTACACAGCCCCACATGCAACTGGACCCTCCGGGTTCGCTGTTCATGAGCAAACCTAAAGGTAGCCCTAGCCGGCATCGGAGACGACTGAAAAATCAGGCCCCAGGAAATGCGTTCCGAGGCCTTTTCGCCCATCCAAAAGTGCCCGCAAAGGAAGGCTTTGGGTACAAGTGATCTCCCCAGGGGAGCCTTTACGCAGCCCCACATGCAACTGGACCCTCCGGGTTCGGTGTTCCTGAACAAACTTAAACGTAGCCCTAGCCGTCTTCGGAGACGAGTGAAAAATCAGGCCCCAGGAAATGCGTTGCGAGCCCTTTTCGCCCATCCAAATGTGCCCCCAAAGGAAGGCTTTGGGTACAAGTGAACTCCCCAGGGGAGCCTTTACGCAGCCCCACATGCAACTGGACCCTCCGGGTTCGCTGTTTCCGAGCATCCCTAAACATAGCCCTAGCCGGCATCGATGACGACTGAAATATCAGGCCCCAGGAAATGCGTTGCGAGCCCCTTTCGCCCATCCAAAAGTGCCCCCAAAGGAAGGCTTTGGATACAAGTGAACTCCCCAGGGGAGCCTTTACACAGCCCCACATGGAACTGCAACCTCCGGGTTCGCTGTTTCCGAACATCCCTAAACATACCCCTAGCGGGCATCGAAGACGACTGAAAAATCAGGTCCCAGGAAATGCGTTGCAAGCCCCTATGGACCATCCAAAAGAACCCGCAAAGGAAGGCTTTGGGTACAAGTGAACTCCCCAGGGGAGCCTTTACGCAGCCCCACATGCAACTGGACCCTCTGGGTTCGCTGTTTCCGAGCATCCCTAAACATAGCCCTAGCCGGCATCGATGACGACTGAAAAATCAGGCCCCAGGAAATGCGTTCCGAGCCCTTTTCGCCCATCCAAAAGTGCCCCCAAAGAAAGGCTTTGGATACAAGTGAACTCCACAGGTCAGCCTTTACGCAGCCCCACATGCAACTGGACCCTTCGGGTTTGATTATTCCGAGCAACCCTAAATATATCACTAGCCGGCATGGGAGAAAACTGAAAACCCGGGCCCCAGAAAACGCGTTGCAAGCCCCTTTGGACCATCCAAAAGTGTCACCAAAGGAAGGCTTTGGGTACAAGTGAACTCCCCAGGGGAGCCTTTACGCAGCCCCACATGCAACTGGACTCTCCAGGTTCGCTGTTTCCGAGCATCCCTAAAAATAGCCCTAGCCGTCATCGGAGACGAGTGAAAAATCAGGCCCCAGGAAATGCGTTCCGAGCCCTTTTCGCCCATCCAAAAGTGCCCCCAAAGGAAGGCTTTGGGTACAAGTGAACTCCCCAGGGGAGCCTTTACGCAGCCCCACATGCAACTGGACCCTCCGGGTTCGCTGTTCCTAAGCAAACAGAAACATAGCCCTATCCGTCATCGGAGACAAGTGAAAATTCAGGCGCTAGGAAATGCGTTGCGAGCCCCTTCGGACCATCCAAAAGTGTCACCAAAGGAAGGCTTTGGGTACAAGTGAACTCCCCAGGGGAGCCTTTACGCAGCCCCACATGCAACTGGACCCTCCTGGTTTACTGTTCCTGAGCAAACCTAAAAGTAGCCCTAGCCGGCATCGGAGACGAGTGAAAAATCAGGCCCCAAGAAATGCGTTCCGAGGCCTTTTCGCCCATCCAAAAGTGCCCCCAAAGGAAGGCTTTGGGTACAAGTGAACTCCCCAGGGGAGCCTTTACGCAGCCCCACATGCAACTGGACCCTCCGGGTTCGCTGTTTCCGAGCATCCCTAAACATACCCCTAGCCGGCATCGAAGACGACTGAAAAATCAAGCACCAGGAAATGCGTTGCGAGCCCTTTTCGCCCATCCAAAAGTGCCCCCAAAGGAAGGCTTTGGGTACAAGAGAACTCCCCAGGGGAGCCTTTACACAGCCCCACATGCAACTGGACCCTCCGGGTTCGCTGTTCATGAGCAAACCTAAACGTAGCCCTAGCCGTCATCGGAGACGACTGAAAAATCAGGCCCCAGGAAATGCGTTGCCAGCCCCTTTGGACCATCCAAAAGTGCCCGCAAAGGAAGGCTTTGGGTACAAGTGATCTCCCCAGGGGAGCCTTTACGCAGCCCCACATGCAACTGGACCCTCTGGGTTCGCTGTTTCCGAGCATCCCTAAACATAGCCCTAGGCGGCAAAGAAGACGACTGAAAAATATGGCCCCAGGAAATGCGTTGCGAGCTCTTTTCGCCCATCCAAAAGTACCCCCAGAGGAAGGCTTTGGGTACAAGAGAACTCCCCAGGGGAGCCTTTACGCAGCCCCACATGCAACTGGACCCTCCGGGTTCGCTGTTCCTGAGCAAACCTAAACGTAGCCCTAGCCGGCATCGGAGACGAGTGAAAAATCAGGCCCCAGGAAATGTGTTGCGAGCCCCTTTGGACCATCCAAACATGCCCCCAAAGGAAGGCTTTGGGTACAAGTGAACTCCCCAGGGGAGCCTTTACACAGCCCCACATGCAACTGCAACCTCCGGTTTCGCTGTTTCCGAACATCCTTAAATATAGCCCTTGCCGGCATCGAAGACGACTGAAAAATCAGGCCCCAGGAAATGCGTTGCAAGCCCCTTTGGACCATCCAAAAGAACCCGCAAAGGAAGGCTTTGGGTACAAGTGATCTCCCCAGGGGAGCCTTTACGCAGCCCCACATGCAACTTGACCCTCCGGGTTCGCTGTTTCCGAGCATCCCTAAACATAGCCCTAGCCGGCATCGATGACGACTGAAAAATCAGGCCCCAGGAAATGCGTTACGAGACCTTTTCGCCCATCCAAAAGTGCCCCCAAAGGAAGGCTTTGGGTACAAGTGAACTCCCCAGGGGAGCCTTTATGCAGTCCCACATGCAACTGGACCCTCCGGGTTCGCTGTTCCTGAGCAAACATAAACGTAGCCCTTGCCGTCATCGGAGACGAGTGAAAAATCAGGCCCCAGGAAATGCGTTGCGAGCCCCTTTGGACCATCCAGAAGTGCCCCCAAAAGAAGGTTTTGGATACAAGAGAACTCCCCAGGGGAGCCTTTACGCAGCCCCACATGCAACTGGACCCTCCGGGTTCGCTGTTCATGAGCAAACCTAAACGTAGCCCTAGCCGGCATCGGAGACGACTGAAAAATCAGGCCCCAGGAAATGCGTTCCGAGGCCTTTTCTCCCATCCAAAAGTGCCCGCAAAGGAAGGCTTTGGGTACAAGTGATCTCCCCAGGGGAGCCTTTACGCAGCCCCACATGCAACTGGACCCTCCTGGTTCGGTGTTCCTGAACAAACCTAAACGTAGCCCTAGCCGTCTTCGGAGACGAGTGAAAAATCAGGCCCCAGGAAATGCGTTCCGAGCTCTTTTCGCCCATCCAAATGTGCCCCCAAAGAAAGGCTTTGGGTACAAGTGAACTCCCCAGGGGAGCCTTTACGCAGCCCCACATGCAACTGGACCCTCCGGGTTCGCTGTTTCCGAGCATCCCTAAACATAGCCCTAGCCGTCTTCGGAGACGAGTGAAAAATCAGGCCCCAGGAAATGCGTTCCGAGCCCTTTTCGCCCATCCAAAAGTGCCCCCAAAGAAAGGCTTTGGATACAAGTGAACTCCCCAGGGGAGCCTTTACGCAGCCCCACATGCAACTGGACCATCCGGGTTTGATTTTTCCGAGCAATCCTAAATATATCACTAGCCGGCATGGGAGAAGACTGAAAACCCGGGCCCCAGAAAACGCGTTGCAAGCCCCTTTGGACCATCCAAAAGTGTCACCAAAGGAAGACTTTGGGTACAAGAGAACTCCCCCGGGGAGCCTTTACGCAGCCCCACATGAAACTGGACCCTCCGGGTTCGCTGTTCCTGAGCAAACCTAAACGTAACCCTAGACGTCATCGGAGACGAGTGAAAAATCAGGCCCCAGGAAATGCTTTGCGAGCCCCTTTGGACCATCCAAAAGTGCCCGCAAAGGAAGGCTTTGGGTACAAGTGAACTCCCCAGGGGAGACTTTACGCAGCCCCACATGCAACTGGACCCTCCGGGTTCGCTGTTCCTGAGCAAACCTAAACGTAACCCTAGACGTCATCGGAGACGAGTGAAAAATCAGGCCCCAGGAAATGCTTTGCGAGCCCCTTTGGACCATCCAAAAGTGTCACCAAAGGAAGGCTTTGGGTACAAGTGAACTCCCCAGGGGAGCCTTTACGCAGCCCCACATGCAACTGGACCCTCCTGGTTTACTGTTCCTGAGCAAACCTAAAAGTAGCCCTAGCCGGCATCGGAGACGAGTGAAAAATCAGGCCCCAAGAAATGCGTTCCGAGGCCTTTTCGCCCATCCAAAAGTGCCCCCAAAGGAAGGCTTTGGGTACAAGTGAACTCCCCAGGGGAGCCTTTACGCAGCCCCACATGCAACTGGACCCTCCGGGTTCGCTGTTTCCGAGCATCCCTAAACATACCCCTAGCCGGCATCGAAGACGACTGAAAAATCAAGCACCAGGAAATGCGTTGCGAGCCCTTTTCGCCCATCCAAAAGTGCCCGCAAAGGAAGGCTTTGGGTACAAGAGAACTCCCCAGGGGAGCCTTTACACAGCCCCACATGCAACTGGACCCTCCGGGTTCGCTGTTCATGAGCAAACCTAAACGTAGCCCTAGCCGTCATCGGAGACGACTGAAAAATCAGACCACAGGAAATGCGTTGCCAGCCCCTTTGGACCATCCAAAAGTGCCCGCAAAGGAAGGCTTTGGGTACAAGTGATCTCCCCAGGGGAGCCTTTATGCAGCCCCACATGCAACTGGACCCTCTGGGTTCGCTGTTTCCGAGCATCCCTAAACATATCCCTAGGCGGCAAAGAAGACGACTGAAAAATATGGCCCCAGGAAATGCGTTGCGAGCTCTTTTCGCCCATCCAAAAGTACCCCCAGAGGAAGGCTTTGGGTACAAGAGAACTCCCCAGGGGAGCCTTTACGCAGCCCCACATGCAACTGGACCCTCCGGGTTCGCTGTTCCTGAGCAAACCTAAACGTAGCCCTAGCCGGCATCGGAGACGAGTGAAAAATCAGGCCCCAGGAAATGTGTTGCGAGCCCCTTTGGACCATCCAAACATGCCCCCAAAGGAAGGCTTTGGGTACAAGTGAACTCCCCAGGGGAGCCTTTACACAGCCCCACATGCAACTGCAACCTCCGGTTTCGCTGTTTCCGAACATCCTTAAATATAGCCCTTGCCGGCATAGAAGACGACTGAAAAATCAGGCCCCAGGAAATGCGTTGCAAGCCCCTTTGGACCATCCAAAAGAACCCGCAAAGGAAGGCTTTGGGTACAAGTGATCTCCCCAGGGGAGCCTTTACGCAGCCCCACATGCAACTTGACCCTCCGGGTTCGCTGTTTCCGAGCATCCCTAAACATAGCCCTAGCCGGCATCGATGACGACTGAAAAATCAGGCCCCAGGAAATGCGTTACGAGACCTTTTCGCCCATCCAAAAGTGCCCCCAAAGGAAGGCTTTGGGTACAAGTGAACTCCCCAGGGGAGCCTTTACGCAATCCCACATGCAACTGGACCCTCCGGGTTCGCTGTTCCTGAGCAAACATAAACGTAGCCCTTGCCGTCATCGGAGACGAGTGAAAAATCAGGCCCCAGGAAATGCGTTGCGAGCCCCTTTGGACCATCCAGAAGTGCCCCCAAAGGAAGGTTTTGGATACAAGAGAACTCCCCAGGGGAGCCTTTACGCAGCCCCACATGCAACTGGACCCTCCGGGTTCGCTGTTCATGAGCAAACCTAAACGTAGCCCTAGCCGGCATCGGAGACGACTGAAAAATCAGGCCCCAGGAAATGCGTTCCGAGGCCTTTTCTCCCATCCAAAAGTGCCCGCAAAGGAAGGCTTTGGGTACAAGTGATCTCCCCAGGGGAGCCTTTACGCAGCCCCACATGCAACTGGACCCTTCGGGTTTGATTATTCCGAGCAACCCTAAATATATCACTAGCCGGCATGGGAGAAGACTGAAAACCCGGGCCCCAGAAAACGCGTTGCAAGCCCCTTTGGACCATCCAAAAGTGTCACCAAAGGAAGGCTTTGGGTACAAGTGAACTCCCCAGGGGAGCCTTTACGCAGCCCCACATGCAACTGGACTCTCCGGGTTCGCTGTTTCCGAGCATCCCTAAAAATAGCCCTAGCCGTCATCGGAGACGAGTGAAAAATCAGGCCCCAGGAAATGCGTTCCGAGCCCTTTTCGCCCATCCAAAAGTGCCCCCAAAGGAAGGCTTTGGGTACAAGTGAACTCCCCAGGGGAGCCTTTACGCAGCCCCACATGCAACTGGACCCTCCTGGTTTGCTGTTCCTGAGCAAACCTAAACGTAGCCCTAGCCGGCATCGGAGACGAGTGAAAAATCAGGCCCCAGGAAATGCGTTACGAGCCCTTTTCGCCCATCCAAAAGTGCCCCCAAAGGAAGGCTTTGGGTACAAGTGAACTCCCCAGGGGAGCCTTTACGCAGCCCCACATGCAACTGGACCCTCCGGGTTCGCTGTTTCCGAGCATCCCTAAACATACCCCTAGCCGGCATCGAAGACGACTGAAAAATCAAGCACCAGGAAACGCGTTGCAAGCCCCTTTGGACCATCCAAAAGTGCCCCCAAAGGAAGGCTTTGGGTACAAGAGAACTCCCCAGGGGAGCCTTTACGCAGCCCCACATGCAACTGGACCCTTCAGGTTCGATTTTTCCGAGCAACCCTAAATATATCCCTAGCCGGCATGGGAGAAGACTGAAAACCCGAGCCCCAGAAAACGTGTTGCAAGCCCCTTTGGACCATCCAAAAGTGCCCGCAAAGGAAGGCTTTGGGTACAAGTGATCTCCCCAGGGGAGCCTTTACGCAGCCCCACATGCAACTGGACCCTCTGGGTTCAATGTTTCCGAGCATCCCTAAACATAGCCCTAGGCGGCAAAGAAGACGACTGAAAAATATGGCCCCAGGAAATGCGTTGCGAGCTCTTTTCGCCCATCCAAAAGTACCCCCAGAGGAAGGCTTTGGGTACAAGAAAACTCCCCAGGGGAGCCTTTACGCAGCCCCACATGCAACTGGACCCTCCGGGTTCGCTGTTCCTGAGGAAACCTAAACGTAGCCCTAGCCGGCATCGGAGACGAGTGAAAAATCAGGCCCCAGGAAATGCGTTGCGAGCCCCTTTGGACCATCCAAAAGTTCCCCCAAAGGAAGGCTTTGGGTACAAGTGAACTCCCCAGGGGAGCCTTAACGCAGCCCCACATGCAACTGCAACCTCCGGGTTCGCTGTTTCCGAACATCCTTAAACATAGCCCTTGCCGGCATCGAAGACGACTGAAAAATCAGGCCCCAGGAAATGCATTGCAAGCCCCTTTGGACCATCCAAAAGAACCCGCAAAGGAAGGCTTTGGGTACAAGTGATCTCCCCAGGGGAGCCTTTACGCAGCCCCACATGCAACTTGACCCTCCGGGTTCGATGTTTCCGAGCATCCCTAAACATAGCCCTAGCCGGCATCGATGACGACTGAAAAATCAGGCCCCAGGAAATGCGTTATGAGCCCTTTTCGCCCATTCAAAAGTGCCCCCAAAGGAAGGCTTTGGGTACAAGTGAACTCCCCAGGGGAGCCTTTACGCAGTCCCACATGCAACTGGACCCTCCGGGTTCGCTGTTCCTGAGCAAACATAAACGTAGCCCTTGCCGTCATCGGAGACGAGTGAAAAATCAGGCCCCAGGAAATGCGTTGCGAGCCCCTTTGGACCATCCAGAAGTGCCCCCAAAGAAAGGTTTTGGATACAAGAGAACTCCCCAGGGGAGCCTTTGCACAGCCCCACATGCAACTGGACCCTCCGGGTTCGCTGTTCATGAGCAAACCTAAACGTAGCCCTAGCCGGCATCGGAGACGACTGAAAAATCAGGCCCCAGGAAATGCGTTCCGAGGCCTTTTCTCCCATCCAAAAGTGCCCGCAAAGGAAGGCTTTGGGTACAAGTGATCTCCCCAGGGGAGCCTTTACGCAGCCCCACATGCAACTGGACCCTCCGGGTTCGGTGTTCCTGAACAAACCTAAACGTAGCCCTAGCCGTCTTCGGAGATGAGTGAAAAATCAGGCCCCAGGAAATGCGTTGCGAGCCCTTTTCGCTCATCCAAATGTGCCCCCAAAGAAAGGCTTTGGGTACAAGTGAACTCCCCAGGGGAGCCTTTACGCAGCCCCACATGCAACTGGACCCTCCGGGTTCGCTGTTTCCGAGCATCCCTAAACATAGCCCTAGCCGTCTTCGGAGACGAGTGAAAAATCAGGCCCCAGGAAATGCGTTGCAAGCCCTTTTCCCCCATCCAAAAGTGCCCCCAAAGGAAGGCTTTGGGTACAAGAGAACTCCCCAGGGGAGCCTTTACGCAGCCCCACATGCAACTGGACCCTTCAGGTTCGATTTTTCCGAGCAACCCTAAATATATCCCTAGCCGGCATGGGAGAAAACTGAAAACCCGAGCCCCAGAAAACGTGTTGCAAGCCCCTTTGGACCATCCAAAAGTGTCACCAAAGGAAGGCTTTGGGTACAAGAGAACTCCCCAGGGGAGCCTTTACGCAGCCCCACATGCAACTGGACACTCCGGGTTCGCTGTTCCTGAGCAAACCTAAACGTAGCCCTAGCCGGCATCGGAGACGACTGAAAAATCAGGCCCCAGGAAATGCGTTGCCAGCCCCTTTGGACCATCCAAAAGTGCCCGCAAAGGAAGGCTTTGGGTACAAGTGATCTCCCCAGGGGAGCCTTTACGCAGCCCCACATGCAACTGGACCCTCCTGGTTTGCTGTTCCTGAGCAAACCTAAACGTAGCCCTAGCCGTATTCGGAGACGAGTGAAAAATCAGGCCCCAGAAAATGCGTTGCGAGCCCCTTTGGACCATCCAAAAGTGCCCCCAAAGGAAGGCTTTCGATACAAGTGAACTCCCCAGGGGAGCCTTTACGCAGCCCCACATGCAACTGGACCCTCCGGGTTCGATTTTTCCGAACAACCCTAAATATATCACTAGCCGGCATGGCAGAAGACTGAAAACCCGGGCCCCAGAAAACGCGTTGCAAGCCCCTTTGGACCATCCAAAAGTGTCACCAAAGGAAGGCTTTGGGTACAAGTGAACTCCCCAGGGGAGCCTTTACACAGCCCCACATGCACCTGGACCGTCCGGGTTCGCTGTTCCTGAGCAAACCTAAACGTAGCCCTAGCTGTCATCGGAGACGAGTGAAAAATGAGGCCCCAGGAAATGCGTTGCGAGCCCTTTTCGCCCGTCCAAAAGTGCCCACAAAGGAAGGCTTTGGGTACAAGTGAACTCCCCAGGGGAGCCTTTACGCAGCCCCACATGCAACTGGACCCTCCGGGTTCGCTGTTTCCGAGCATCCCTAAACATAGCCCTAGCCGGCATCGATGACGACTGAAAAATCAGGCCCCAGGAAATGCGTTGCGAGCCCCTTTCGCCCATCCAAAAGTGCCCCAAAGGAAGGCTTTGGATACAAGTGAACTCCCCAGGGGAGCCTTTACGCAGCCCCACATGCAACTGGACCCTCTTGGTTTGCTGTTCCTGAGCAAACCTAAACGTAGCCCTAGCCGTCATCGGAGACGAGTGAAAAATCAGGCCCCAGGAAATGCGTTCCGAGCCCTTTTCGCCCATCCAAATGTGCCCCCAAAGGAAGGCTTTGGGTACAAGTGAACTCCCCAGGGGAGCCTTTACACAGCCCCACATGCAACTGCAACCTCCGGGTTCGCTGTTTCCGAACATCCCTAAACATACCCCTAGCGGGCATCGAAGACGACTGAAAAATCAGGTCCCAGGAAATGCGTTGCAAGCCCCTTTGGACCATCCAAAAGAACCCACAAAGGAAGGCTTTGGGTACAAGTGAACTCCCCAGGGGAGCCTTTACGCAGTTCCACATGCAACTGGACCCTCCGGGTTCGCTGTTTCCGAGCATCCCTAAACATAGCCCTAGCCGGCATCGATGACGACTGAAAAATCAGGCCCCAGGAAATGTGTTGCGAGCCCCTTTCGCCCATCCAAAAGTGCCCCCAAAGGAAGGCTTTGGATACAACTGAACTCCCCAGGGGAGCCTTTACGCAGCCCCACATGCAACTGGACCCTCCGGGTTCGCTGTTCCTGAGAAAACCTAAACGTCACCCTAGTCGTCTTCGGAGACGAGTGAAAAATCAGGCCCCAGGAAATGCGTTCCGAGGCCTTTTCTCCCATCCAAAAGTGCCCCCAAAGGAAGGCTTTGGGTACAACTGAACTCCCCAGGGGAGCCTTTACGCAGCCCCACATGCAACTGGACCCTCCGGGTTCGCTGTTCCTGAGCAAACCTAAACATAGCCCTCGCAGTTATCGGAGACAAGTGAAAAATCAGGCCCCAGGAAATGCGTTGAAAGCTTTTTTGGACCATCCAAAAGTGTCACCAAAGGAAGGCTTTGGGTACAAGTGAACTCCCCAGGGGAGCCTTTACGCAGCCCCACATACAACTGGACCCTCCGGGTTCAATGTTTCCGAGCATCCCTAAACATAGCCCTAGCCGGCATCGGAGACGAATGAAAAATCAGGCCCCAAGAAATGCGTTGCGAGCCCATTTCGTCCATCCAAATGTGCCCCCAAAGGAAGGCTTTGGGTACAAGTGAACTCCCCAGGGGAGCCTTTACGCAGCCCCACATGCAACTGGACCCTCCGGGTTCACTGTTCATGAGCAAACCTAAACGTAGCCCTAGCCGTCATCGGAGACGAATGAAAAATCATGCCCTAGGAAATGCGTTCCGAGCACTTTTCGCCATCCAAAAGTGCCCACAAAGGAAGGCTTTGGGTACAAGTGAACTCCCCAGGGGAGCCTTTACGCAGCCCCACATGCAACTGGACCCTCCTGGTTTGCTGTTCCTGAGAAAACCTAAACGTAGCCCTAGCCGTCATCGGAGACGAGTGAAAAATCAGGCCCCAGGAAATGCGTTGCGAGCCCCTTTGGACCATCCAAAAGTGCCCCCAAAGGAAGGCTTTGGGTACAAGTGAACTCCCCAGGGGAGCCTTTACGCAGCCCCACATGCAACTGGACCCTCCGGGTTCGATTTTTCCGAGCAACCCTAAATATATCACTAGCCGGCATGGGAAAAGACTGAAAACCCGGGCCCCAGAAAACGCGTTGCAAGCCCCTTTGGACCATCCAAAAGTGTCACCAAAGGAAGGCTTTGGGTACAAGTGAACTCCCCAGGGGAGCCTTTACGCAGCCCCACATGCAACTGGACCCTCCTGGTTTGCTGTTCCTGAGCAAACCTAAACGTAGCCCTAGCCGTCATCGGAGACGAGTGAAAAATCAGGCCCCAGAAATGCGTTCCGAGGCCTTTTCGCCCTTCCAAATGTGCCCCCAAAGGAAGGCTTTGGGTACAAGTGAACTCCCCAGGGGAGCCTTTATGCAGCCCCACATGCAACTGAACCCTCCGGGTTCGCTGTCTCCGAGCATCCCTAAACATACCCCTAGCGGGCATCGAAGACGACCGAAAAATCAGGTCCCAGGAAATGCGTTGCGAGCCCCTTTGGACCATCGAAAAGAACCCGCAAAGGAAGGCTTTGGGTACAAGTGAGCTCCCCAGGGGAGCCTTTACGCAGCCCCACATGCAACTGGACCCTCCGGGTTCGCTGTTTCCGAGCATCCCTAAACATAGCCCTAGCCGGCATTGATGACGACTGAAAAATCAGGCCCCAGGAAATGTGTTGCGAGCCCCTTTCGCCCATCCAAAAGTGCCCCCAAAGGAAGGCTTTGGGTACAAGTGAACTCCCCAGGGGAGCCTTTATGCAGCCCCACATGCAACTGGACCCTCCGGGTTCGCTGTTTCCGAGCATCCCTAAACATAGCCCTAGCCGTCATCGAAGACGAGTGAAAAATCAGGCCCCAGGAAATGCGTTCCGAGCCCTTTTCGCCCATCCAAAAGTGCCCCCAATGAAAGGCTTTGGATACAAGTGAACTCCCCAGGGCAGCCTTTACGCAGCCCCACATGCAACTGGACCCTTCGGGTTTGATTATTCCGAGCAACCCTAAATATATCACTAGCCGGCATGGGAGAAGACTGAAAACCCGGGCCCCAGAAAACGCGTTGCAAGCCCCTTTGGACCATCCAAAAGTGTCACCAAAGGAAGGCTTTGGGTACAAGTGAACTCCCCAGGGGAGCCTTTACGCAGCCCCACATGCAACTGGACTCTCCGGGTTCGCTGTTTCCGAGCATCCCTAAAAATAGCCCTAGCCGTCATCGGAGACGAGTGAAAAATCAGGCCCCAGGAAATGCGTTCCGAGCCCTTTTCGCCCATCCAAAAGTGCCCCCAAAGGAAGGCTTTGGGTACAAGTGAACTCCCCAGGGGAGCCTTTACGCAGCCCCACATGCAACTGGACCCTCCTGGTTTGCTGTTCCTGAGCAAACCTAAACGTAGCCCTAGCCGGCATCGGAGACGAGTGAAAAATCAGGCCCCAGGAAATGCGTTACGAGCCCTTTTCGCCCATCCAAAAGTGCCCCCAAAGGAAGGCTTTGGGTACAAGTGAACTCCCCAGGGGAGCCTTTACGCAGCCCCACATGCAACTGGACCCTCCGGGTTCGCTGTTTCCGAGCATCCCTAAACATACCCCTAGCCGGCATCGAAGACGACTGAAAAATCAAGCACCAGGAAACGCGTTGCAAGCCCCTTTGGACCATCCAAAAGTGCCCCCAAAGGAAGGCTTTGGGTACAAGAGAACTCCCCAGGGGAGCCTTTACGCAGCCCCACATGCAACTGGACCCTTCAGGTTCGATTTTTCCGAGCAACCCTAAATATATCCCTAGCCGGCATGGGAGAAGACTGAAAACCCGAGCCCCAGAAAACGTGTTGCAAGCCCCTTTGGACCATCCAAAAGTGCCCGCAAAGGAAGGCTTTGGGTACAAGTGAGCTCCCCAGGGGAGCCTTTACGCAGCCCCACATGCAACTGGACCCTCTGGGTTCAATGTTTCCGAGCATCCCTAAACATAGCCCTAGCCGGCAAAGAAGACGACTGAAAAATATGGCCCCAGGAAATGCGTTGCGAGCTCTTTTCGCCCATCCAAAAGTACCCCCAGAGGAAGGCTTTGGGTACAAGAGAACTCCCCAGGGGAGCCTTTACGCAGCCCCACATGCAACTGGACCCTCCGGGTTCGCTGTTCCTGAGGAAACCTAAACGTAGCCCTAGCCGGCATCGGAGACGAGTGAAAAATCAGGCCCCAGGAAATGCGTTGCGAGCCCCTTTGGACCATCCAAAAGTTCCCCCAAAGGAAGGCTTTGGGTACAAGTGAACTCCCCAGGGGAGCCTTAACGCAGCCCCACATGCAACTGCAACCTCCGGGTTCGCTGTTTCCGAACATCCTTAAACATATCCCTTGCCGGCATCGAAGACGACTGAAAAATCAGGCCCCAGGAAATGCATTGCAAGCCCCTTTGGACCATCCAAAAGAACCCGCAAAGGAAGGCTTTGGGTACAAGTGATCTCCCCAGGGGAGCCTTTACGCAGCCCCACATGCAACTTGACCCTCCGGGTTCGATGTTTCCGAGCATCCCTAAACATAGCCCTAGCCGGCATCGATGACGACTGAAAAATCAGGCCCCAGGAAATGCGTTATGAGCCCTTTTCGCCCATTCAAAAGTGCCCCCAAAGGAAGGCTTTGGGTACAAGTGAACTCCCCAGGGGAGCCTTTACGCAGTCCCACATGCAACTGGACCCTCCGGGTTCGCTGTTCCTGAGCAAACATAAACGTAGCCCTTGCCGTCATCGGAGACGAGTGAAAAATTAGGCCCCAGGAAATGCGTTGCGAGCCCCTTTGGACCATCCAGAAGTGCCCCCAAAGAAAGGTTTTGGATACAAGAGAACTCCCCAGGGGAGCCTTTGCACAGCCCCACATGCAACTGGACCCTCCGGGTTCGCTGTTCATGAGCAAACCTAAACGTAGCCCTAGCCGGCATCGGAGACGACTGAAAAATCAGGCCCCAGGAAATGCGTTCCGAGGCCTTTTCTCCCATCCAAAAGTGCCCGCAAAGGAAGGCTTTGGGTACAAGTGATCTCCCCAGGGGAGCCTTTACGCAGCCCCACATGCAACTGGACCCTCCGGGTTCGGTGTTCCTGAACAAACCTAAACGTAGCCCTAGCCGTCTTCGGAGATGAGTGAAAAATCAGGCCCCAGGAAATGCGTTGCGAGCCCTTTTCGCTCATCCAAATGTGCCCCCAAAGAAAGGCTTTGGGTACAAGTGAACTCCCCAGGGGAGCCTTTACGCAGCCCCACATGCAACTGGACCCTCCGGGTTCGCTGTTTCCGAGCATCCCTAAACATAGCCCTAGCCGTCTTCGGAGACGAGTGAAAAATCAGGCCCCAGGAAATGCGTTGCAAGCCCTTTTCCCCCATCCAAAAGTGCCCCCAAAGGAAGGCTTTGGGTACAAGAGAACTCCCCAGGGGAGCCTTTACGCAGCCCCACATGCAACTGGACCCTTCAGGTTCGATTTTTCCGAGCAACCCTAAATATATCCCTAGCCGGCATGGGAGAAAACTGAAAACCCGAGCCCCAGAAAACGTGTTGCAAGCCCCTTTGGACCATCCAAAAGTGTCACCAAAGGAAGGCTTTGGGTACAAGAGAACTCCCCAGGGGAGCCTTTACGCAGCCCCACATGCAACTGGACACTCCGGGTTCGCTGTTCCTGAGCAAACCTAAACGTAGCCCTAGCCGGCATCGGAGACGACTGAAAAATCAGGCCCCAGGAAATGCGTTGCCAGCCCCTTTGGACCATCCAAAAGTGCCCGCAAAGGAAGGCTTTGGGTACAAGTGATCTCCCCAGGGGAGCCTTTACGCAGCCCCACATGCAACTGGACCCTCCTGGTTTGCTGTTCCTGAGCAAACCTAAACGTAGCCCTAGCCGTATTCGGAGACGAGTGAAAAATCAGGCCCCAGAAAATGCGTTGCGAGCCCCTTTGGACCATCCAAAAGTGCCCCCAAAGGAAGGCTTTCGATACAAGTGAACTCCCCAGGGGAGCCTTTACGCAGCCCCACATGCAACTGGACCCTCCGGGTTCGATTTTTCCGAACAACCCTAAATATATCCCTAGCCGGCATGGCAGAAGACTGAAAACCCGGGCCCCAGAAAACGCGTTGCAAGCCCCTTTGGACCATCCAAAAGTGTCACCAAAGGAAGGCTTTGGGTACAAGTGAACTCCCCAGGGGAGCCTTTACACAGCCCCACATGCACCTGGACCGTCCGGGTTCGCTGTTCCTGAGCAAACCTAAACGTAGCCCTAGCTGTCATCGGAGACGAGTGAAAAATGAGGCCCCAGGAAATGCGTTGCGAGCCCTTTTCGCCCGTCCAAAAGTGCCCACAAAGGAAGGCTTTGGGTACAAGTGAACTCCCCAGGGGTGCCTTTACGCAGCCCCACATGCAACTGGACCCTCCGGGTTCGCTGTTTCCGAGCATCCCTAAACATAGCCCTAGCCGGCATCGATGACGACTGAAAAATCAGGCCCCAGGAAATGCGTTGCGAGCCCCTTTCGCCCATCCAAAAGTGCCCCCAAAGGAAGGCTTTGGATACAAGTGAACTCCCCAGGGGAGCCTTTACGCAGCCCCACATGCAACTGGACCCTCTTGGTTTGCTGTTCCTGAGCAAACCTAAACGTAGCCCTAGCCGTCATCGGAGACGAGTGAAAAATCAGGCCCCAGGAAATGCGTTCCGAGCCCTTTTCGCCCATCCAAATGTGCCCCCAAAGGAAGGCTTTGGGTACAAGTGAACTCCCCAGGGGAGCCTTTACACAGGCCCACATGCAACTGCAACCTCCGGGTTCGCTGTTTCCGAACATCCCTAAACATACCCCTAGCGGGCATCGAAGACGACTGAAAAATCAGGTCCCAGGAAATGCGTTGCAAGCCCCTTTGGACCATCCAAAAGAACCCACAAAGGAAGGCTTTGGGTACAAGTGAACTCCCCAGGGGAGCCTTTACGCAGTTCCACATGCAACTGGACCCTGCGGGTTCGCTGTTTCCGAGCATCCCTAAACATAGCCCTAGCCGGCATCGATGACGACTGAAAAATCAGGCCCCAGGAAATGTGTTGCGAGCCCCTTTCGCCCATCCAAAAGTGCCCCCAAAGGAAGGCTTTGGATACAACTGAACTCCCCAGGGGAGCCTTTACGCAGCCCAACATGCAACTGGACCCTTCAGGTTCGATTTTTCCGAGCAACCCTAAATATATCCCTAGCCAGCATGGGAGAAGACTGAAAATCCGAGCCCCAGAATACGCGTTGCAAGCCCCTTTGGACCATCCAAAAGTGTCACCAAAGGAAGGCTTTGGGTACAAGAGAACTCCCCAGGGGAGCCTTTACGCAGCCCCACATGAAACTGGACCCTCCGGGTTCGCTGTTCATGAGCAAACCTAAACGTAACCCTAGACGTCATCGGAGACGAGTGAAAAATCAGGCCCCAGGAAATGCTTTGCGAGCCCCTTTGGACCATCCAAAAGTGCCCGCAGAGGAAGGCTTTGGGTACAAGTGATCTCCCCAGGGGAGCCTTAACGCAGCCCCACATGCAACTGGACCGTCCGGGTTCGCTGTTCCTAAGCAAACCTAAACGTCACCCTAGCCGTCTTCGGAGACGAGTGAAAAATCAGGCCCCAGGAAATGCGTTGCGAGCCATTTTCTCCCATCCAAAAGTGCCCCCAAAGGAAGGCTTTGGGTACAACTGAACTCCCCAGGGGAGCCTTTACGCAGCCCCACATGCAACTGGACCCTCGGGGTTCGCTGTTCCTGAGCAAACCTAAACATAGCCCTAGCAGTCATCGGAGACAAGTGAAAAACCAGGCCCCAGGAAATGCGTTGCGAGCCCCTTTGGACCATCCAAAAGTGTCACCAAAGGAAGGCTTTGGGTACAAGAGAACTCTACAGGGGAGCCTTTACGCAGCCCCACATGCAACTGGACCCTCCGGGTTCGATTTTTCCGAGCATCCCTAAATATATCCCTAGCCGGCATGGGAGAAGACTGAAAACCCGAGCCCCAGAAAACGCGTTGCAAGCCCCTTTGGACCATCCAAAAGTGTCACCAAAGGAAGGCTTTGGGTACAAGTGAACTCCCCAGGGGAGCCTTTACGCAGCCCCACATGCAACTGGACCCTTCGGGTTCGCTGTTTCCGAGCATCCCTAAACATATCCCTAGCCGGTATCGAAGACGAATGAAAAATCAGGCCCCAGGAAATGCGTTGCAAGCCCTTTTCGTCCATTCAAAAGTGCCCCCAAAGGAAGGCTTTGGATACAAGAGAACTCCCCAGGGGAGCCTTTACGCAGCCCCACATGCAACTGGACCCTCCGGGTTCGCTGTACCTGAGGAAACCTAAACGTAGCCCTAGCCGTCATCGGAGACGACTGAAAAATCAGGCCCCAGGAAATGCGTTGCAAGCCCCTTTGGACCATCCAAAAGTTCCCATAAAGAAAGGCTTTGGATACAAGAGAACTCCCCAGGGGAGCCTTTACGCAGCCCCACATGCAACTGGACCCTCTGGGTTCGCCGTTCCTGAGCAAACCTAAACGTAGCCCTAGCCGTCATCGGAGACGAGTGAAAAATCAGGCCCCAGGAAATGCGTTCCGAGGCCTTTTCGCCCATCCAAATGTGCCCCCAAAGGAAGACTTTGGGTACAAGAGAACTCCCCAGGGGAGCCTTTAGGCAGCCCCACATTCAACTGGACCCTCCGGGTTCACTGTTCATGAGCAAACCTAAACGTAGCTCTAGCCGTCATCGGAGACGACTGAAAAATCAGGCCCCAGGAAATGCGTTACGAGCACTTTTCGCCCATCCAAAAGTGCCCCCAAAGGAAGGCTTTGGGTACAAGAGAACTCCCCAGGGGAGCCTTTACGCAGCCCCACATGCAACTGGACCCTACGGGTTCGATTTTTCCGAGCAACCCTAAATATATCCCTAGCCGGCATGGGAGAAGACTGAAAACCCGAGCCCCAGAAAACGCGTTGCAAGCCCCTTTGGACCATCCAAAAGTGTCACCAAAGGAAGGCTTTGGGTACAAGTGAACTCCCCAGGGGAGCCTTTACGCAGCCCCACATGCAACTGGACCCTCCGGGTTCGCTGTTCCTGAGCAAACCTAATCGTAGCCCTAGCCGTCATCGGAGACGACTGAAAAATCAGGCCCCAGGAAATGCGTTGCAAGCCCCTTTGGACCATCCAAAAGTGCCCAAAAAGAAAGGCTTTGGGTACAAGAGAACTCCCCAGGGGAGCCTTTACGCAGCCCCACATGCAACTGGACCCTCCGGGTTCGCTGTTTCCGAGCATCCCTAAACATAGCCCTAGCCGGCATCGATGACGACTGAAAAATCAGGCCCCAGGAAATGCGTTGCGAGCCCTTTTCGTCGATTCAAAAGTGCCCCCAAAGGAAGGCTTTGGGTACAAGTGATCTCCCCAGGGGAGCCTTTACGCAGCCCCACATGCAACTGGACCCTCCGGGTTCGCTGTTCCTGAGCAAACCTAAACGTAGCCCTAGCCGTCATCGGAGACGAGTGAAAAATCAGGCCCCAGGAAATGCGTTCCGAGGCCTTTTCCCCCATCCAAATGTGCCCCCAAAGGAAGACTTTGGGTACAAGAGAACTCCCCAGGGGAGCCTTTAGGCAGCCCCACATTCAACTGGACCCTCCGGGTTCACTGTTCATGAGCAAACCTAAACGTAGCTCTAGCCTTCATCGGAGACGACTGAAAAATCAGGCCCCGGGAAATGCGTTCCGAGCACTTTTCGCCCATGCAAAAGTGCCCCCAAAGGAAGGCTTTGGGTACAAGTGAACTCCCCAGGGGAGCCTTTACGCAGCCCCACATGCAACTGAACCCTCCGGGTTCGATTTTTCCGAGCAACCCTAAATATATCCCTAGCCGGCATGGGAGAAAACTGAAAACCCGAGCACCAGAAAACGCGTTGCGAGCCCCTTTGGACCATCCAAAAGTGCCCCCAAAGGAAGGCTTTGGGTACAAGTGAACTCCCCAGGGGAGCCTTTACGCAGCCCCACATGCAACTGGACACTCCGGGTTCGCTGTTCCTGAGCAAACCTAAACATAGCCCTAGCCGTCATCGGAGACGACTGAAAAATCAGGCCCCAGGAAGTGCGTTACGAGCCCTTTTCGCCCATCCAAAAGTGCCCCCAAAGGAAGGCTTTGGGTACAAGTGAACTCCCCAGGGGAGCCTTTACGCAGCCCCACATGCAACTGGACCCTCCGGGTTTACTGTTTCCGAGCATCCCTAAACATATCCCTAGCCGGCATCGAAGACGAATGAAAAATCAGGCCCCAGGAAATGCGTTGCGAGCCCTTTTCGTCCATTCAAAAGTGCCCCCAAAGGAAGGCTTTGGGTACAAGTGAACTCCCCAGGGGAGCCTTTACACAGCCCCACATGCAACTGGACCCTCCGGGTTCGCTGTTTCCGAGCATCCCTAAACCTAGCCCTAGCCGGCATCGATGACGACTGAAAAATCAGGCCCCAGGAAATGCGTTGCGAGCCCCTTTCGCCCATCCAAAAGTGCCCCCAAAGGAAGGCTTTGGATACAAGTGAACTCCCCAGGGGAGCCTTTACGCAGCCCCACATGCAACTGGACCCTCCGGGTTCGCTGTTCCTAAGGAAACCTAAACATAGCCCTATCCGTCATCGGAGACAAGTGAAAATTCAGGCCCTAGGAAATGCGTTGCGAGCCCCTTCGGACCATCCAAAAGTTCCCCCAAAGGAAGGCTTTGGGTACAAGAGAACTCCCCAGGGGAGCGTTTACGCAGCCCCACATGCAACTGGACCCTCCTGGTTCGCTGTTCCTGAGCAAACCTAAACGTAGCCCTAGCCGTCATCGGAGACGAGTGAAAAATCAGGCCCCAGGAAATGCGTTCCGAGGCCTTTTCGCCCATCCAAAAGTGCCCCCAAAGGAAGGCTTTGGGTACAAGTGAACTCCCCAGGGAAGCCTCTACGCAGCCCCACATTCAACTGGACCCTCCGGGTTCGCTGTTTCCGAGCATCCCTAAACATAGCCCTAGCCGTCATCGGAGACGAGTGAAAAATCAGGCCCCAGGAAATGCGTTCCGAGCCCTTTTCGCCCATCATAAAGTGCCCCCAAAGAAACTCTTTGGGTACAAGTTAACTCCCCAGGGGAGCCTTTACGCAGCCCCACATGCAACTGGACCCTTCGGGTTCTCTGTTTCCGAGCATCCCTAAACATAGCCCTAGCCGGCATCGATGACGACTGAAAAATCAGGCCCCAGGAAATGCGTTACGAGCCCTTTTCGCCCATCCAAAAGTTCCCCCAAAGGAAGGCTTTGGGTACAAGTGAACTCCCCAGGGGAGCCTTTACGCAGCCCCACATGCAACTGGACCCTTCAGGTTCGCTGTTTCCGAGCATCCCTAAACATAGCCCTAGCCGGCATCGAAGACGAGTGAAAAATCAGGCCCCAGGAAATGCGTTGCGAGCCCTTTTCGTCCATCCAAAAGTGCCCCCAAAGGAAAATTTGGGTACAAGTGAACTCCCCAGGGGAGCCTTTACACAGCCCCACATGCAACTGGACCCTCCGGGTTCAATGTTTCCGAGTATCCCTAAACATAGCCCTAGCCGGCATCGATGACGAGTGAAAAATCAGGCCCCAAGAAATGCGTTGCGAGCCCATTTCGTCCATCCAAAAGTGCCCCCAAAGGAAGGCTTTGGGTACAAGTGAACTCCCCAGGGGAGCCTTTACGCAGCCCCACATGCAACTGGACCCTCCGGGTTCGCTGTTCCTAAGCAAACCTAAACATAGCCCTATCCGTCATCAGAGACAAGTAAAAATTCAGGCCCTAGAAAATGCGTTGCGAGCCCCTTCGGACCATCCAAAAGTTCTCCCAAAGGAAGGCTTTGGGTACAAGTGAACTCCCCAGGGGAGCCTTTACGCAGCCCCACATGCAACTGGACCCTCCGGGTTCGATTATTCCGAGCAACCCTAAATATATCCCTAGCCGGCATGGGAGAAGACTGAAAACCCGGGCCCCAGAAAACGTGTTGCAAGCCCCTTTGGACCATCCAAAAGTGTCACCAAAGGAAGGCTTTGGGTACAAGTGAACTCCCCAGGGGAGCCTTTACGCAGCCCCACATGCAACTGGACCCTCCGGGTTCGATGTTTCCGAGCATCCCTAAACATAGCCCTAGCCGCATCGAAGACGAGTGAAAAATCCGGCCCCAGGAAATGCGTTGCGAGCCCTTTTCGCTCATCCAAAAGTGTCACTAAAGGAAGGCTTTGGGTTCAAGTGAACTCCCCAGGGGAGCCTTTACGCAGCCCCACATGCAACTGGACCCTCCGGGTTTTCTGTTCCTGAGCAAACCTAAACGTAACCCTGGCCGTCATCGGAGACGAGTGAAAAATCAGGCCCGATGAAATGCGTTGCGAGCCCCTTTGGACCATCCAAAAGTGCCCCCATAGGAAGGCTTTGGGTACAAGAGAACTCCCCAGGGGAGCCTTTACGCAGCCCCACATGCAACTGGACCATCCGGGTTTGATTTTTCCGAGCAATCCTAAATATATCCCTAGCCGGCATGGGAGAAGACTGAAAACCCATGCCCCCGAAAACGCGTTGCAAGCCCCTTTGGACCATCCAAAAGTGTCACCAAAGGAAGACTTTGGGTACAAGAGAACTCCCCAGGGGAGCCTTTACGCAGCCCCATATGCAACTGGACCCTCCGGGTTCGCTGTTTCCGAGCATCCCTAAACATAGCCCTAGCCGGCATCAAAGACGAGTGAAAAATCAGGCCCCAGGAAATGCGTTGCGAGCCCTTTTCGTACATCCAAATGTGCCCCCAAAGGAAGGCTTTGGGTACAAGTGAACTCCCCAGGGGAGCCTTTACGCAGCCCCACATGCAACTGGACCCTCCGGGTTCGCTGTTTCCGAGCATCCCTAAACATAGCCCTACCCGGCATCGAAGACGAGTGAAAAATCAGGCCCCAGGAAATGCGTTACGAGCCCTTTTCGCCCATCCAAAAGTGCCCCCAAAGGAAGGCTTTGGGTACAAGTGAACTCCCTAGGGGAGCCTTTACGCAGCCCCACATGCAACTGGACCCTTCTGGTTCGCTGTTTCCGAGCATCCCTAAACATAGCCCTAGCCGGCATCGAAGATGACTGAAAAATCAGGCCCCAGGAAATGCGTTACGAGCCCTTTTCGCCCATCCAAAAGTGCCCCCAAAGGAAGGCTTTGGGTACAAGTGAACTCCCTAGGGGAGCCTTTACGCAGCCCCACATGCAACTGGACCCTTCAGGTTCGCTGTTTCCGAGGATCCCTAAACATAGCCCTAGCCGGCATCGAAGACGAGTGAAAAATCAGGCCCCAGGAAATGCGTTGCGAGCCCTTTTCGTCCACCCAAAAGTGCCCCCAAAGGAAGGCTTTGGGTACAAGTGATCTCCCCAGGGGAGCCTTTACACAGCCCCACATGCAACTGGACCCTCCGGGTTCGCTGTTTCCGAGCATCCCTAAACATAGCCCTAGCCGGCATCGGAGACGAGTGAAAAATCAGGCCCCAAGAAATGCGTTGCGAGCCCGTTTCGTCCATCCAAAAGTGCCCCCAAAGGAAGGCTTTGGGTACAAGTGAACTCCCCAGGGGAGCCTTTACGCAGCCCCACATGCAACTGGACCCTCCGGGTTCGCTGTTTCCGAGCATCCCTAAACATAGCCCTAGCCGGCATCGATGACGACTGAAAAATCAGGCCCCAGGAAATGCGTTCCGAGCCCTTTTCGCCCATCCAAAAGTGCCCCCAAAGGAAGGCTTTGGATACAAGTGAACTCCCCAGGGGAGCCTTTACGCAGCCCCACATGCAACTGGATCCTCCGGGTTCGCTGTTCCTAAGCAAACCTAAACATAGCCCTATCCGTCATCGGAGACAAGTAAAAATTCAGGCCCTAGGAAATGCGTTGCGAGCCCCTTTGGACCATCCAAAAGTTCCCCCAAAGGAAGGCTTTGGGTACAAGTGAACTCCCCAGGGGAGCCTTTACGCAGCCCCACATGCAACTGGACCCTCCGGGTTCGATTATTCCGAGCAACCCTAAATATATCCCTAGCCGGCATGGGAGAAGACTGAAAACCCGGGCCCCAGAAAACGTGTTGCAAGCCCCTTTGGACCATCCAAAAGTGTCACCAAAGGAAGGCTTTGGGTACAAGTGAACTCCCCAGGGGAGCCTTTACGCAGCCCCACATGCAACTGGACCCTCCGGGTTCGATTATTCCGAGCAACCCTAAATATATCCCTAGCCGGCATGGGAGAAGACTGAAAACCCGGGCCCCAGAAAACGTGTTGCAAGCCCCTTTGGACCATCCAAAAGTGTCACCAAAGGAAGGCTTTGGGTACAAGTGAACTCCCCAGGGGAGCCTTTACGCAGCCCCACATGCAACTGGACCCTCCGGGTTCGATGTTTCCGAGCATCCCTAAACATAGCCCTAGACGGCATCGAAGACGAATGAAAAATCAGGCCCTAGGAAATGCGTTGCGAGCCCTTTTCGCTCATCCAAAAGTGTCACTAAAGGAAGGCTTTGGGTTCAAGTGAACTCCCCAGGGGAGCCTTTACACAGCCCCCACATGCAACTGGACCCTCCGGGTTTGCTGTTCCTGAGCAAACCTAAACGTAACCCTGGCCGTCATCGGAGACGAGTGAAAAATCAGGCCCGAGGAAATGCGTTGCGAGCCCCTTTGGACCATCCAAAAGTGCCCCCATAGGAAGGCTTTGGGTACAAGAGAACTCCCCAGGGGAGCCTTTACGCAGCCCCACATGCAACTGGACCATCCGGGTTTGATTTTTCCGAGCAATCCTAAATATATCCCTAGCCGGCATGGGAGAAGACTGAAAACCCGGGCCCCCGAAAACGCGTTGCAAGCCCCTTTGGACCATCCAAAAGTGTCACCAAAGGAAGACTTTGGGTACAAGTGAACTCCCCAGGGGAGCCTTTACGCAGCCCCACATGCAACTGGACCCTTCAGGTTCGCTGTTTCCGAGCATCCCTAAACATAGCCCTAGCCGGCATCGAAGACGAGTGAAAAATCAGGCCCCAGGAAATGCGTTGCGAGCCCTTTTCGTCCATCCAAAAGTGCCCCCAAAGGAAGGCTTTGGGTACAAGTGATCTCCCCAGGGGAGCCTTTACACAGCCCCACATGCAACTGGACCCTCCGGGTTCAATGTTTCCGAGCATCCCTAAACATAGTCCTAGCCGGCATCGGAGACGAGTGAAAAATCAGGCCCCAAGAAATGCGTTGCGAGCCCGTTTCGTCCATCCAAAAGTGCCCCCAAAGGAAGGCTTTGGGTACAAGTGAACTCCCCAGGGGAGCCTTTACGCAGCCCCACATGCAACTGGACCCTCGGGGTTCGCTGTTCCTGAGCAAACTTAAACGTAGCCCTAGCCGTCATCGGAGACAAGTGAAAAATCAGGCCCCAGGAAATGCGTTGCGAACCGTTTCGGACCATCCAAAAGTGCCCCCAAAGGAAGACTTTGGGTACAAGAGAATTCCCCAGGGGAGCCTTTACGCAGCCCCACATGCAACTGGACCCTCCGAGTTCAATGTTTCCGAGCATCCCTAAACATAGCCCTAGCCGGCATCGGAGACGAGTGAAAAATCAGGCCCCAGGAAATGCGTTCCGAGCCTTTTTCGCCCATCCAAAAGTTCCCCCAAAGGAAGGCTTTGGGTACAAGTGAACTCCCCAGGGGAGCCTTTAAGCAGCCCCACATGCAACTGGACCCTCCGGGTTCGCTGTTTCCGAGCATCCCTAAACATAGCCCTAGCCGGCATCGGTGACGACTGAAAAATTAGGCCCCAGGAAATGCGTTCCGAGCCCTTTTCGCCCATCCCAAAGTGGCCCCAAAGGAAGGCTTTGGGTACAAGTGAACTCCCCAGGGGAGCCTTTACGCAGCCCCACATGCAACTGGACCCTCCGGGTTCGATTTTTCCGAGCAACCCTAAATATATCCCTAGCCGGCATGGTAGAAGACTGAAAACCCGGGCCCCAGAAAACGCGTTGCAAGCCCCTTTGGACCATCCAAAAGTGTCACCAAAGGAAGGCTTTGGGTACAAGTGAACTCCCCAGGGGAGCCTTTACGCAGCCCCACATGCAACTGGATCCTCGGGGTTCGCTGTTCCTGAGCAAACCTAAACGTAGCCCTAGCTGGCATCGGAGGCGACTTAAAAATCAGGCCCCAGGAAATGCGTTGAAAGCCCCTTTGGACCATCCAAAAGTGCCCGCAAAGGAAGGCTTTGGGTACAAGTGAACTCCCCAGGGGAGCCTTTACGCAGCCCCACATGCAACTGGACCCTCCGGGTTCGCTGTTTCAGAGCATCCCTAAACGTAGCCCTAGCCGTCTTCGGAGACGAGTGAAAAATCAGGCCCCAGGAAATGCGTTGCGAGCCCTTTTTGCCCATCCAAAAGTGCCCCCAAAGGAAGGCTTTGGGTACAAGAGAACTCCCCAGGGGAGCCTTTACGCAGCCCCACATGCAACTGGACCCTCCGGGTTCGCTGTTTCCGAGCATCCCTAAACATAGCCCCAGCCGGCATCGATGACGACTGAAAAATCAGGCCCCAGGAAATGCGTTGCGAGCCCCTTTGGACCATCCAAAAGTCCCCCAAAGGAAGGCTTTGGATACAAGTGAACTCCCCAGGGGAGCCTTTACGCAGCCCCACATGCATCTGGATCCTCGGGGTTCGCTGTTCCTGAGCAAACCTAAACGTAGCCCTAGCCGTCATCGGAGACGAGTGAAAAATCAGGCCCCAGGAAATGCGTTTCGAGCCCCTTTGGACCATCCAAAAGTGCCCCCAAAGAAAGGCTTTGGGTACAAGTGAACTCCCCAGGGGAGCCTTTACACAGCCCCACATGCAACTGGACCCTTCGGGTTCGCTGTTTCCGAGCATCCCTAAACATAACCCTAGCCGGCATCGATGACGAGTGAAAAATCAGGCCCCAGGAAATGCGTTGCGAGCCCTTTTCGCCCATCCAAAAGTTCCCCCAAAGGAAGGCTTTGGGTACAAGTGAACTCCCCAGGGGAGCCTTTACGCAGCCCCACATGCAACTGGACCCTCCGGGTTCGATGTTTCCGAGCATCCCTAAACATAGCCCTAGCCGGCATCGGTGACGACTGAAAAATTAGGCCCCAGAAAATGCGTTCCGAGCCCTTTTCGCCCATCCAAAAGTGGCCCCAAAGGAAGGCTTTGGGTACAAGTGAACTCCCCAGGGGAGCCTTTACGCAGCCCCACATGCAACTGGACCCTCCGGGTTCGCTGTTCCTGAACAAACGTAAACGTAGCCCTACCCGTCTTCGGAAACGAGTGAAAAATCAGGCCACAGGAAATGCGTTGCGAGCCCTTTTCGCTCGTCCAAATGTGCCCCCAAAGGAAGGCTTTGGGTACAGGTGAACTCCCCAGGGGAGCCTTTACGCAGCCCCACATGAAACTGGACCCTTCGGGTTCGCTGTTTCCGAGCATCCCTAAACATAGCCCTAGATGGCATCGAAGACGACTGAAAAATCAGGCCCCAGGAAATGCGTTGCCAGCCCCTTTGGACCATCCAAAAGTGCCCGCAAAGGAAGGCTTTGGGTACAAGTGATCTCCCCAGGGGAGCCTTTATGCAGCCCCACATGCAACTGGACCCTCCGGGTTCGCTGTTTCCGAGCATCCGTAAACATAGCCCTAGACGGCATCAAAGACGACTGAAAAATCAGGCCCCAGGAAATGCGTTGCGAGCCCTTTTCGCCCATCCAAAAGTGCCCCCAAAGGAAGGCTTTGGGTACAAGTGAACTCCCCAGTGGAGACTTTACGCAGCCCCACATGCAACTGGACCCTCCGGGTACGCTGTTCATGAGCAAACCTAAACGTATCCCTAGCCATCATCGGAGACGAGTGAAAAATCAGGCCCCAGGAAATGCGTTGCGAGCCCCTTTGGACCATCAAAAAGTGTCACAAAAGGAAGGCTTTGGGTACAAGTGAACTCCCCAGGGGAGCCTTTACGCAGCCCCACATTCAACTGGACCCTCCGGGTTCGCTGTTTCCGAGCATCCCTAAACATAGCCCTAGATGGCATCGAAGACGAATGAAAAATCAGGCCCCAGGAAATGCGTTCCGAGCCCATTTCGCCCATCCAAATGTGCCCCCAAAGGAAGGCTTTGGGTACAGGTGAACTCCCCAGGGGAGCCTTTGCGCAGCCCCACATGCAACTGGACCCTCCGGGTTCGCTGTTTCCGAGCATCCCTAAACATAGCCCTAGCCGGCATCGAAGACGACTGAAAAATCAGGCCCCAGGAAATGCGTTGCGAGCCCCTTTGGACCATCCAAAAGTGCCCCCAAAGGAAGGCTTTGGATACAAGTGAACTCCCCAGGGGAGCCTTTACTCAGCCCCACATGCAACTGGACCCTTCGGGTTCGATTTTTCCGAGCAACCCTAAATATATCCCTAGCCGGCATGGGAGAAGACTGAAAACCCGGGCCTCAGATAACGCTTTGCAAGCCCCTTTGGACCATACAAAAGTGTCACCAAAGGAAGGCTTTGGGTACAAGTGAACTCCCCAGGGGAGCCTTTACGCAGCCCCACATGCAACTGGACCCTCGGGGTTCGCTGTTCCTGAGCAAACCTAAACGTAGCCCTAGCCGTCTTCGGAGACGAGTGAAAAATCAGGCCCCAGGAAATGAGTTGCGAGCCCTTTTTGCCCATCCAAAAGTGCCCCCAAAGTAAGGCTTTGGGTACAAGTGAACTCCCCAGGGGAGCCTTTACGCAGCCCCACATGCAACTGGACCCTCCGGGTTCGCTGTTTCCGAGCATCCCTAAACATAGCCCTAACCGGCATAGAAGACGACTGAAAAATCAAGCCCCAGGAAATGCGTTGCAAGCCCTTTTCGCCCATCCAAATGTGCCCCCAAAGGAAGGCTTTGGGTACAAGAGAACTCCCCAGGGGAGCCTTTACGCAGCCCCACATGCAACTGGACCCTCCGGGTTCGCTGTTCCTGAGCAAACCTAAACGTAGCCCTAGACGTCATCGGAGACGACTGAAAAATCAGGCCCCAGAAATGCGTTCCGAGGCCTTTTCGCCCATCCAAATATGCCCCCAAAGAAGGCTTGGGTACAAGTGAACTCCCCAGGGGAGCCTTTACGCAGCCCCACATGCAACTGGACCCTCCGAGTTCGCTGTTTCCGAGCATCCCTAAACATAGCCCTAGCCGGCTTCGAAGACGACTGAAAAATCAGGCCCCAGGAAATGCGTTGCGAGCCCTTTTCGCCCATCCAAAAGTGCCCCCAAAGGAAGGCCTTGGGTACAAGAGAACTCCCCAGGGGAGCCTTTACGCAGCCCCACATGCAACTGCAACCTCCGGGTTCGCTGTTCATGAGCAAACCTAAACGTAGCCCTAGCCGGCATCAGAGACGACTGAAAAATCAGGCCCCAGGAAATGCGTTGAAAGCCCCTTTGGACCATCCAAAAGTGCCCGCAAAGGAAGGCTTTGGGTACAAGTGATCTCCCCAGGGGAGCCTTTACGCAGCCCCACATGCAACTGGACCCTCCGGGTTCGCTGTTCCTGAACAAACCTAAACGTAGCCCTAGCCGTCTTCGGAGACGAGTGAAAAATCAGGCCCCAGGAAATGCGTTCCGAGCCCTTTTCGCCCATCCAAATGTGCAACCAAAGGAAGACTTTGGGTACAAGAGAACTCAACAGGGGAGCCTTTACGCAGCCCCACATTCAACTGGACCCTCCGGATTCTATTTTTCCGAGCAACCCTAAATATATCCCTAGCCGGCATGGGAGAAGACTGAAAACCCGAGCCCCAGAAAACGCGTTGCAAGCCCCTTTGGACCATCCAAAAGTGTCACCAAAGGAAGGCTTTGGGTACAAGAGAACTCCCCAGGGGAGCCTTTACGCAGCCCCACATGCAACTGGACCCTCCGGGTTCGCTGTTTCCGAGCATCCCTAAACATAGCCCTAGCCGGCATCGATGACGACTGAAAAATCAGGCCCCAGGAAATGCGTTGCGAGCCCCTTTGGACCATCCAAAAGTACCCCAAAGGAAGGCTTTGGATACAAGTGAACTCCCCAGGGGAGCCTTTACGCAGCCCCACATGCAACTGGATCCTCGGGGTTCGCTGTTCCTGAGCAAACCTAAACGTAGCCCTAGCCGTCATCGGAGACGACTGAAAAATCAGGCCCCAGGAAATGCGTTGCGAGCCCCTTTGGACCATCCAAAAGTGCCCCCAAAGAAAGGCTTTGGGTACAAGAGAACTCCCCAGGGGAGCCTTTACACAGCCCCACATGCAACTGGACCCTTCGGGTTCGCTGTTTCCTAGCATCCCTAAACATAGCCCTAGCCGGCATCGATGACGACTGAAAAATCAGGCCCCAGGAAATGCGTTCCGAGCCCTTTTCGCCCATCCAAAAGTGCCCCCAAAGGAAGGCTTTGGGTACAAATGAACTCCCCAGGGGAGCCTTTACGCAGCCCCACATGCAACTGGACCCTTCGGGTTCGCTGTTTCCGAGCATCCCTAAACATAGCCCTAGCCGGCATCGAAGACGACTGAAAAATCAGGCCCCAGGAAATGCGTTTCGAGACCCTTTGGACCATCGAAAAGTGCCCCCAAAGGAAGGCTTTGGATACAAGTGAACTCCCCAGGGGAGCCTTTACGCAGCCCCACATGCAACTGGACCCTCCGGGTTCGATTTTTCCGAGCAACCCTAAATATATCCCTAGCCGGCATGGGAGAAGACTGAAAAGCCGGGCCCCAGAAAACGCGTTGCAAGCCCCTTTGGACCATCCAAAAGTGTCACCAAAGGAAGGCTTTGGGTACAAGTGAACTCCCCAGGGGAGCCTTTACGCAGCCCCACATGCAACTGGACCCTCCGGGTTCCCTGTTCATGAGCAAACCTAAACGTAGCCCTAGCCGTCATCGGAGACGACTGAAAAATCAGGCCCCAGGAAATGCGTTCCGAGGCCTTTTCGCCCATCCAAAAGTGCCCCCAAAGGAAGGCTTTGGGTACAAGTGAACTCCCCAGGGGAGCCTTTACGCAGCCCCACATGCAACTGGACCCTCCGGGTTCGCTGTTTCCGAGCATCCCTAAACATAGCCCTAGACGGCAAAGAAGACGACTGAAAAATCAGGCCCCAGGAAATGCGTTGCGAGCCTTTTTCGCCAATCCAAATGTGCCCCCAAAGGAAGACTTTGCATACAAGAGAACTCCTCAGGGGAGCCTTTACGCAGCCCCACATGCAACTGGAACCTCCGGGTTCGCTGTTCCTGAGCAAACCTAAACGTAGCCCTAGCCGTCATCGGAGACGACTGAAAAAATGAGGCCCCAGGAAATGCGTTGCAAGCCCATTTCGCCCATCCAAATGTGCCCCCAAAGGAAGACTTTAGGTACAAGAGAACTCCCCAGGGGAGCCTTTACGCAGCCGCACATGCAACTGGACCCTCCGGGTTCGATGTTTCCGAGCATCCCTAAACATAGCCCTAGCCTGCATCGATGACAACTGAAAAATCCGGCCCCAGGAAATGCGTTACGAGCCCTTTTCGCCCATCCAAAAGTGCCCCCAAAGGAAGGCTTTGGGTACAAGTGAACTCCCCAGGGGAGCCTTTACGCAGCCCCACATGCAACTGGACCCTCCGAGTTCGATGTTTCCGAGCAACCCTAAACATAGCCCTAGCCGGAATCGATGACAACTGAAAAATCAGGCCCCAGGAAATGCGTTACGAGCCCTTTTCGCCCATCCAAATGTGCCCCCAAAGGAAGGCTTTGGGTACAAGTGAACTCCCCAGGGGAGCCTTTACGCAGCCCCACATGCAACTTGACCCTCCGAGTTCGATGTTTCCGAGCATCCCTAAACATAGCCCTAGCCGGCATCGAACTCGACTGAAAAATCAGACCAAGGAAATGCGTTGCAAGCCCTTTTCGTCCATCCAAAAGTGCCCCCAAAGGAAGGCTTTGGGTACAAGAGAACTCCCCAGGGGAGCCTTTACGCAGCCCCACATGCAACTGGACCCTTCTGGTTCGATTTTTCCGAGCAACCCTAAATATATCCCTAGCCGGCATGGGAGAAGACTGAAAAGCCGGGCCCCAGAAAACGCGTTGCAAGCCCCTTTGGACCATCCACAAGTGTCACCAAAAGAAGGCTTTGGGTACAAGAGAACTCCCCAGGGGAGCCTTTACGCAGCCCCACATGCAACTGGACCCTCCGGGTTCGATGTTTCCGAGCATCCCTAAACATAGCCCTAGCCGGCATGGATGACGACTGAAAAATCAGGCCCCAGGAAATGCGTTGCGAGCCCCTTTGGACCATCCAAAAGTGTCAGCAAAGGAAGGCTTTGGGTACAAGTGAACTCCCCAGGGGAGCCTTTACGCAGCCCCACATGCAACTGGACACTCCGGGTTCACTGTTCATGAGCAAACCTAAACGTTGCCCTAGCCGTCATCGGAGACGACTGAAAAATCAGGCCCCAGGAAATGCGTTCCGAGCACTTTTCGCCCATCCAAAAGTGCCCCCAAAGGAAGGCTTTGGGTACAAGTGAACTCCCCAGGGGAGCCTTTACGCAGCCCCACATGCAACTGGACCCTCCGGGTTCGCTGTTTCCGAGCATCCCTAAACATGGCCCTAGCCCGCTTCGAAAACGACTGAAAAATCAGGCCCCAGGAAATGCGATGCGAGCCCTTTTCGCCCATCCAAAAGTGCCTCCAAAGGAAGGCTTTGGGTACAAGTGAACTCCCCAGGGGAGCCTTTACGCAGCCGCACATGCAACTGGACCCTTCGGGTTCAATTTTTCCGAGCAACCCTAAATATATCCCAAGCCGGCATGGGAGAAGACTGAAAAGCCGGGCCCCAGAAAACGCGTTGCAAGCCCCTTTGGACCATCCAAAAGTGTCACCAAAGGAAGGCTTTGGGTACAAGAGAACTCCCCAGGGGAGCCTTTACGCAGCCCCACATGCAACTGCAACCTCCGGGTTCGCTGTTCTTGAGCAAACCTAAACGTAGCCCTAGCCGGCATCGGAGACGACTGAAAAATCAGGCCCCAGGAAATGCGTTGCAAGACCCTTTGGACCATCCAAAAGTGCCCCCAAAGGAAGGCTTTGGGTACAAGTGATCTCCCCAGGGGAGACTTTACGCAGCCCCACATGCAACTGGACCCTCCGGGTTCGCTGTTCCTGAACAAACCTAAATGTAGCCCTAGCCGTCTTCGGAGACGAGTGAAAAATCAGGCCACAGGAAATGCGATGCGAGCCCTTTTCGCCCATCCAAATGTGCCCCCAAAGGAAGACTTTGGGTACAAGTGAACTCCCCAGGGGAGCCTTTACGCAGCCCCACATGCAACTGGACCCTTCAGGTTCGCTGTTTCCGAGCATCCCTAAACATAGCCCTAGCTGGCATCGAAGACGAGTGAAAAATGAGGCCCCAGGAAATGCGTTGCGAGCCCTTTTCGTCCATCCAAAAGTGCCCCCAAAGGAAAATTTGGGTACAAGTGAACTCCCCAGGGGAGCCTTTACACAGCCCCACATGCAACTGGACCCTCTGGGTTCGATGTTTCCGAGTATCCCTAAACATAGCCCTAGATGGCATCGATGACGAGTGAAAAATCAGGCCCCAAGAAATGCGTTGCGAGCCCATTTCGTCCATCCAAAAGTGCCCCCAAAGGAAGGCTTTGGGTACAAGTGAACTCCCCAGGGGAGCCTTTACGCAGCCCCACATGCAACTGGACCCTTCGGGTTCGCTGTTTCCGAGCATCCCTAAACATAGCCCTAGCCGGCATCGATGACGACTGAAAAATCAGGCCCCAGGAAATGCGTTGCGAGCCCCATAGGACCATCCAAAAGTGCCCCCAAAGGAAGGCTTTGGATACAAGTGAACTCCCCAGGGGAGCCTTTACGCAGCCCCACATGCAACTGGACCCTCCGGGTTCGCTGTTCCTAAGCAAACCTAAACATAGCCCTATCCGTCATCGGAGACAAGTAAAAATTCAGGCCCTAGAAAATGCGTTGCGAGCCCCTTCGGACCATCCAAAAGTGCCCCCATAGGAAGGCTTTGGGTACAAGAGAACTCCCCAGGGGAGCCTTTACGCAGCCCCACATGCAACTGGACCATCCGGGTTTGATTTTTCCGAGCAATCCTAAATATATCCCTAGCCGGCATGGGAGAAGACTGAAAACCCATGCCCCCGAAAACGCGTTGCAAGCCCCTTTGGACCATCCAAAAGTGTCACCAAAGGAAGACTTTGGGTACAAGAGAACTCCCCAGGGGAGCCTTTACGCAGCCCCATATGCAACTGGACCCTCCGGGTTCGCTGTTTCCGAGCATCCCTAAACATAGCCCTAGCCGGCATCAAAGACGAGTGAAAAATCAGGCCCCAGGAAATGCGTTGCGAGCCCTTTTCGTACATCCAAATGTGCCCCCAAAGGAAGGCTTTGGGTACAAGTGAACTCCCCAGGGGAGCCTTTAAGCAGCCCCACATGCAACTGGACCCTTCTGGTTCGCTGTTTCCGAGCATCCCTAAACATAGCCCTAGCCGGCATCGAAGATGACTGAAAAATCAGGCCCCAGGAAATGCGTTACGAGCCCTTTTCGCCCATCCAAAAGTGCCCCCAAAGGAAGGCTTTGGGTACAAGTGAACTCCCCAGGGGAGCCTTTACGCAGCCCCACATGCAACTGGACCCTTCAGGTTCGCTGTTTCCGAGCATCCCTAAACATAGCCCTAGCCGGCATCGAAGACGAGTGAAAAATCAGGCCCCAGGAAATGCGTTGCGAGCCGTTTTCGTCCACCCAAAAGTGCCCCCAAAGGAAGGCTTTGGGTACAAGTGATCTCCCCAGGGGAGCCTTTACACAGCCCCACATGCAACTGGACCCTCCGGGTTCAATGTTTCCGAGCATCCCTAAACATAGCCCTAGCCGGCATCGGAGACGAGTGAAAAATCAGGCCCCAAGAAATGCGTTGCGAGCCCGTTTCGTCCATCCAAAAGTGCCCCCAAAGGAAGGCTTTGGGTACAAGTGAACTCCCCAGGGGAGCCTTTACGCAGCCCCACATGCAACTGGACCCTCCGGGTTCGCTGTTTCCGAGCATCCCTAAACATAGCCCTAGCCGGCATCGATGACGACTGAAAAATCAGGCCCCAGGAAATGCGTTCCGAGCCCTTTTCGCCCATCCAAAAGTGCCCCCAAAGGAAGGCTTTGGATACAAGTGAACTCCCCAGGGGAGCCTTTACGCAGCCCCACATGCAACTGGACCCTCCGGGTTCGCTGTTCCTAAGCAAACCTAAACATAGCCCTATCCGTCATCGGAGACAAGTAAAAATTCAGGCCCTAGGAAATGCGTTGCGAGCCCCTTTGGACCATCCAAAAGTTCCCCCAAAGGAAGGCTTTGGGTACAAGAGAACTCCCCAGGGGAGCCTTTACGCAGCCCCACATGCAACTGGACCATCCGGGTTTGATTTTTCCGAGCAATCCTAAATATATCCCTAGCCGGCATGGGAGAAGACTGAAAACCCGGGCCCCCGAAAACGCGTTGCAAGCCCCTTTGGACCATCCAAAAGTGTCACCAAAGGAAGACTTTGGGTACAAGTGAACTCCCCAGGGGAGCCTTTACGCAGCCCCACATGCAACTGGACCCTTCAGGTTCGCTGTTTCCGAGCATCCCTAAACATAGCCCTAGCCGGCATCGAAGACGAGTGAAAAATCAGGCCCCAGAAAACGCGTTGCGAGCCCCTTTGGACCATCCAAAAGTGTCACCAAAGGAAGGCTTTGGGTACAAGAGAACTCCCCAGGGGAGCCTTTACGCAGCCCCACATGCAACTGGACCCTCGGGGTTCGCTGTTCCTGAGCAAACCTAAACGTAGCCCTAGCCGTCATCGGAGACGACTGAAAAATCAGGCCCCAGGAAATGCGTTGCGAGCCCCTTTGGACGATCCAAAAGTGCCCCCAAAGGAAGGCTTTGGGTACAAGTGAACTCCCCAGGGGAGCCTTTACGCAGCCCCACATGCAACTGGACCCTTCGGGTTCGCTGTTTCCGAGCATCCCTAAACATAGCCCTAGCCGGCATCGATGACGACTGAAAAATCAGGCCCCAGGAAATGCGTTACGAGCCCTTTTCGCCCAACCAAAAGTGCCCCCGAAGGAAGGCTTTGGGTACAAGTGAAGTCACCAGGGGAGCCTTTACGCAGCCCCACATGCAACTGCACCCTTCGGGTTCGCTGTTTCCGAGCATCCCTAAACATAGCCCTAGCCGGCATCGAAGACGACTGAAAAATCAGGCCCCAGGAAATGCGTTCCGAGCCCCTTTGGACCATCCAAAAGTGCCCCCAAAGGAAGGCTTTGGATACAAGTGAACTCCCCAGGGGAGCCTTTACGCAGCCCCACATGCAACTGGACCCTCCGGGTTCGATTTTTCCGAGCAAACCTAAATATATCACTAGCCGGCATGAGAGAAGACTGAAAACCCGACCCCAGAAAACGCGTTGCAAGCCCCTTTGGACCATCCAAAAGTGTCACCAAACGAAGGCTTTGGGTACAAGTGAACTCCCCAGGGGAGCCTTTACGCAGCCCCACATGCACCTGGACCGTCCGGGTTCGCTGTTCCTGAGCAAACCTATACATAGCCCTAGCTGTCATCGGAGACGAGTGAAAAATGAGGCCCCAGGAAATGCGTTCCGAGGCCTTTTCGCCCATCCAAATGTGCCCCCAAAGGAATACTTTGGGTACAAGAGAACTCCCCAGGGGAGCCTTTACGCAGCCGCACATGCAACTGGACCCTCCGGGTTCACTGTTCATGAGCAATCCTAAACGTAGCCGTAGCCGTCATCGGAGACGACTGAAAAATCAGGCCCCAGGAAATGCGTTCCGAGCACTTTTCGCCCATCCAAAAGTGCCCCCAAAGGAAGGCTTTGGGTACAAGTGAACTCCCCAGGGGAGCCTTTACGCGGCCCCACATGCAACTGGACCCTCGGGGTTCGCTGTTCCTGAGCAAACCTATACGTAGCCCTAGCCGTCATCGGAGACTAGTGAAAAATCAGGCCCCAGGAAATGCGTTGCAAGCCCTTTTCGCCCATCCAAATGTGCCCCCAAAGGCAGACTTTGGGTACAAGAGAACTCCCCAGGGGAGCCTTTACGCAGCCCCACATGCAACTGGACCCTCCGGGTTCGCTGTCTCCGAGCATCCCTAAACATAGCCCTAGCCGGCATCGAAGACGACTGAAAAATCAGGCCCCAGGAATGCGTTACGAGCTCTTTTCGCCCATCCAAAAGTGCCCCCAAAGGAAGGCTTTGGGTACAAGTGAACTCCCCAGGGGAGCCTTTACGCAGCCCCACATGCAACTGCAACCTCCGGGTTCGCTGTTCTTGAGCAAACCTAAACGTAGCCCTAGCCGGCATCGATGACGACTGAAAAATCAGGCCCCAGGAAATGCGTTGCAAGCCCCTTTGGACCATCCAAAAGTGCCCCCAAAGGAAGGCTTTGGGTACAAGTGAACTCCCCAGGGGAGCCTTTACGCAGCCCCACATACAGCTGGACCCTCCGGGTTAGCTGTTCCTGAACAAACCTAAACGTAGCCCTAGCCGTCTTCGGAGACGAGTGAAAAATCAGGCCACAGGAAATGCATTGCGAGCCCTTTTCGCCCATCAAAATGTGCCCCCAAAGGAAGACTTTGGGTACAAGTGAACTCCCCAGGGGAGCCTTTACGCAGCCCCACATGCAACTGGACCCTCCGGGTTCGATTTTTCCGAACAACCCTAAATATATCACTAGCCAGCATGGGAGAAGCCTGAAAACCCGGGCTCCAGAAAACGCGTTGCAAGCCCCTTTGGACCATCCAAAAGTGTCACCAAAGGAAGGCTTTGGGTACAAGTGAACTCCCCAGGGGAGCCTTTATGCAGCCCCACATGCAACTGGACCCTCCGGGTTCGCTGTTCATGAGCAAACCTAAACGTAGCCCTAGCCGTCATCGGAGACGACTGAAAAATCAGGCCCCAGGAAATGCGTTGCAAGCCCTTTTCGCCCATCCAAATCTGCCCCCAAAGGAAGACTTTGGGTACAAGAGAACTCCCCAGGGGAGCCTTTACGGAGCCCCACATGCAACTGGACCCTCCGGGTTCGCTGTTTCCGAGCATCCCTAAACATAGTCCTAGACGGCATCGGAGACGAGTGAAAAATCAGGCGCCTGGAAATGCGTTGCGAGCCCTTTTTGCCCATCCAAATGTGCCCCCAAAGGAAGGCTTTGGGTACAAGAGAACTCCCCAGGGGAGCCTTTACGCAGCCCCACATGCAACTGGACCCTCGGGGTTCGCTGTTTCTGAGCAAACCTAAACGTAGCCCTAGCCGTCATCGGAGACGAGTGAAAAATCAGGCCCCAGGAAATGCGTTTCGAGCCCCTTTGGACCATCCAAAAGTGCCCCCAAAGGAAGGCTTTGGGTACAAGTGA
This sequence comes from Anas acuta, assembly GCF_963932015.1. Taxonomy (NCBI): domain Eukaryota; kingdom Metazoa; phylum Chordata; class Aves; order Anseriformes; family Anatidae; genus Anas; species Anas acuta. Next base: position 65,829 of record NW_027075988.1, on the reverse strand, counting down.
ACTCCCCAGGGGAGCCTTTACGCAGCCCCACATGCAACTGGACCCTTCGGGTTCGCTGTTTCCGAGCATCCCTAAACATAGCCCTAGCCGGCATCGAAGACGACTGAAAAATCAGGCCCCAGGAAATGCGTTTCGAGACCCTTTGGACCATCGAAAAGTGCCCCCAAAGGAAGGCTTTGGGTACAAGTGAAGTCACCAGGGGAGCCTTTACGCAGCCCCACATGCAACTGGCCCCTTCGGGTTCGCTGTTTCCGAGCATACCTAAACATAGCCCTAGCCGCCATCGGAGACGACTGAAAAATCAGGCCCCAGGAAATGCGTTCCGAGCCCCTTTGGACCATCCAAAAGTGCCCCCAAAGGAAGGCTTTGGATACAAGTGAACTCCCCAGGGGAGCCTTTACGCAGCCCCACATGCAACTGGACCCTCCGGGTTCGATTTTTCCGAGCAACCCTAAATATATCACTAGACGGCATGAGAGAAGACTGAAAACCCGACCCCAGAAAACGCGTTGCAAGCCCCTTTGGACCATCCAAAAGTGTCACCAAAGGAAGGCTTTGGGTACAAGTGAACTCCCCAGGGGAGCCTTTACGCAGCCCCACATGCACCTGGACCGTACGGGTTCGCTGTTCCTGAGCAAACCTAAACATAGCCCTAGCTGTCATCGGAGACGAGTGAAAAATGAGGCCCCAGGAAATGCGTTCCGAGGCCTTTTCGCCCATCCAAATGTGCCCCCAAAGGAAGACTTTGGGTACAAGAGAACTCCCCAGGGGAGCCTTTACGCAGCCGCACATGCAACTGGACCCTCCGGGTTCACTGTTCATGAGCAATCCTAAACGTAGCCGTAGCCGTCATCGGAGACGACTGAAAAATCAGGCCCCAGGAAATGCGTTCCGAGCACTTTTCGCCCATCCAAAAGTGCCCCCAAAGGAAGGCTTTGGGTACAAGTGAACTCCCCAGGGGAGCCTTTACGCAGCCCCACATGCAACTGGACCCTCGGGGTTCGCTGTTCCTGAGCAAACCTATACGTATCCCTAGCCGTCATCGGAGACTAGTGAAAAATCAGGCCCCAGGAAATGCGTTGCGAAGCGTTTCGGACCATCCAAAAGTGCCCCCAAAGGAAGACTTTGGGTACAAGAGAATTCCCCAGGGGAGCCTTTACGCAGCCCCACATGCAACTGGACCCTCCGGGTTCGCTGTTCCTGAGCAAACGTAAACGTAGCCCTAGCCGTCATCAGAGACGAGTGAAAAATCAGGCCCCAGGAAATGCGTTGCAAGCCCTTTTCGCCCATCCAAATGTGCCCCCAAAGGCAGACTTTGGGTACAATAGAACTCCCCAGGGGAGCCTTTACGCAGCCCCACATGCAACTGGACCCTCCGGGTTCGCTGTCTCCGAGCATCCCTAAACATAGCCCTAGCCGGCATCGAAGACGACTGAAAAATCAGGCGCCAGGAATGCGTTACGAGCCCTTTTCGCCCATCCAAAAGTGCCCCCAAAGGAAGGCTTTGGGTACAAGTGAACTCCCCAGGGGAGCCTTTACGCAGCCCCACATGCAACTGGACCCTCCGGGTTCGCTGTTTCCGAGCATCCCTAAACATGGCCCTAGCCGGCTTCGAAAACGACTGAAAAATCAGGCCCCAGGAAATGCGATGCGAGCCCTTTTCGCCCATCCAAAAGTGCCCCCAAAGGAAGGCTTTGGGTACAAGTGAACTCCCCAGGGGAGCCTTTACGCAGCCGCACATGCAACTGGAACCTTCGGGCTCGATTTTTCCGAGCAACCCTAAATATATCCCTAGCCGGCATGGGAGAAGACTGAAAAGCCGGGCCCCAGAAAACGCGTTGCAAGCCCCTTTGGACCATCCAAAAGTGTCACCAAAGGAAGGCTTTGGGTACAAGAGAACTCCCCAGGGGAGCCTTTACGCAGCCCCACATGCAACTGCAACCTCCGGGTTCGCTGTTCTTGAGCAAACCTAAACGTAGCCCTAGCCGGCATCGGAGACGACTGAAAAATCAGGCCCCAGGAAATGCGTTGCAAGCCCCTTTGGACCATCCAAAAGTGCCCCCAAAGGAAGGCTTTGGGTACAAGTGATCTCCCCAGGGGAGCCTTTACGCAGCCCCACATGCAACTGGACCCTCCGGGTTCGCTGTTCCTGAACAAACCTAAACGTAGCCCTAGCCGTCTTCGGAGACGAGTGAAAAATCAGGCCACAGGAAATGCATTGCGAGCCCTTTTCGCCCATCCAAATGTGCCCCCAAAGGAAGACTTTGGGTACAAGTGAACTCCCCAGGGGAGCCTTTACGCAGCCCCACATGCAACTGGACCCTCCGGGTTCGATTTTTCCGAACAACCCTAAATATATCACTAGCCAGCATGGGAGAATCCTGAAAACCCGGGCTCCAGAACACGCGTTGCAAGCCCAATTGGACCATCCAAAAGTGTCACCAAAGGAAGGCTTTGGGTACAAGTGAACTCCCCAGGGGAGCCTTTACGCAGCCCCACATGCAACTGGACCCTCCGGGTTCGCTGTTCATGAGCAAACCTAAACGTAGCCCTAGCCGCCATCGGAGACGACTGAAAAATCAGGCCCCAGGAAATGCTTTGCAAGCCCTTTTCGCCCATCCAAATCAGCCCCCAAAGGAAGACTTTGGGTACAAGAGAACTCCCCAGGGGAGCCTTTACGGAGCCCCACATGCAACTTGACCCTCCGGGTTCGCTGTTTCCGAGCATCCCTAAACATAGTCCTAGACGGCATCGGAGACGAGTGAAAAATCAGGCCCCTGGAAATGCGTTGCGAGCCCTTTTTGCCCATCCAAATGTGCCCCCAAAGGAAGGCTTTGGGTACAAGAGAACTCCCCAGGGGAGCCTTTACGCAGCCCCACATGCAACTGGACCCTCCGGGTTCGCTGTTTCCGAGCATCCCTAAACATATCCCTAGCCGGCATCGATGACGACTGAAAAATCAGGCCCCAGGAAATGCGTTACGAGAACTTTTCGCCCATCCAAAAGTGCCACCAAAGGAAGGCTTTGGGTACAAGTGAACTCCCCAGGGGAGCCTTTACGCAGCCCCACATGCAACTGGACCCTCCGGGTTCGATGTTTCCGAGCATCCCTAAACATAGCCCTAGCCGGCATCGAAGTCGACTGAAAAATCAGACCCCAGGAAATGCGTTGCAAGCCCTTTTCGTCCATCCAAAAGTGCCCCCAAAGGAATGCTTTGGGTACAAGTGAACTCCCCAGGGGAGCCTTTACGCAGCCCCACATGCACCTGGACCGTCCGGGTTCGCTGTTCCTGAGCAAACCTAAACGTAGCCCTAGCCGTCATCGGAGATGAGTGAAAAATCAGGCCCCAGGAAATGCGTTCCAAGGCCATTTCGCCCATCCAAATGTGCCCCCAAAGGAAGGCTTTGGGTACAAGTGAACTCCCCAGGGGAGCCTTTACGCAGCCCCACATGCAACTGGACCCTCCGGGTTCGCTGTTTCCGAGCATCCCTAAACATAGCCCTAGCCGGCATCGATGACGACTGAAAAATCAGGCCCCAGGAAATGCGTTACGAGCCCTTTTCGCCCATCCAAAAGTGCCCCCAAAGGAAGGCTTTGGGTACAAGTGAACTCCCCAGGGGAGCCTTTACGCAGCCCCACATGCAACTGGACCCTCCGGGTTCGATGTTTCCGAGCATCCCTAAACATAGACCTAGCCGGCATAGAAGACGACTGAAAAATCGAGGCCCAGGAAATGCGTTGCGAGCCCTTTTCGCCCATCCAAAAGTGCCCCCAAAGGAAGGCTTTGCGTACAAGAGAACTCCACAGGGGAGCCTTTACGCAGCCCCACATGCAAATGGACCCTCCGGGTTCGATTTTTCCGAGCAACCCTAAATATATCCCTAGCCGGCATGGGAGAAGACTGAAAACCAGAGCCCCAGAAAACGCGTTGCAAGCCCCTTTGGACCATCCAAAAGTGTCACCAAAAGAAGGCTTTTGGTACAAGAGATCTCCCCAGGGGTGCCTTTACGCAGCCCCACATGCAACTGGACCCTCCGGGTTCGCTGTTTCCGAGCATCCCTAAACATAGCCCTAGCCGGCATCGATGACGACTGAAAAATCCGGCCCCAGGAAATGCGTTGCAAGCCCCTTTGGAACATCCAAAAGTGCCCGCAAAGGAAGGCTTTGGGTACAAGTGATCTCCCTAGGGGAGCCTTTACGCAGCCCCACATGCAACTGGACCCTCCGGGTTCGCTGTTCCTGAACAAACCTAAACGTAGCCCTAGCCGTCTTCGGAGACGAGTGAAAAATCAGGCCCCAGGAAATGCGTTGCGAGCCCTTTTCGCCCATCCAAATGTGCCCCCAAAGGAAGACTTTGGGTACAAGTGAACTCCCCAGGGGAGCCTTTACGCAGCCCCACATGCAACTGGACCCTCCGGGTTCGATTTTTCCGAGCAACCCTAAATATATCACTAGCCGGCAGGGGAGAAGTCTGAAAACCCGGGCTCCAGAAAACGCGTTGCAAGCCCCTTTGGACCATCCAAAAGTGTCACCAAAGGAAGGCTTTGGGTACAAGTGAACTCCCCAGGGGAGCCTTTACGCAGCCCCACATGCAACTGGACCCTCCGGGTTCGCTGTTTCCGAGCATCCCTAAACATGGCCCTAGCCGGCTTCGAAAACGACTGAAAAATCAGGCCCCAGGAAATGCGTTGCGAGCCCTTTTTGCCCATCCAAATGTGCCCCCAAAGGAAGGCTTTGGGTACAAGAGAACTCCCCAGGGGAGCCTTTACGCAGCCCCACATGCAACTGCAACCTCCGGGTTCGCTGTTCTTGAGCAAACCTAAACGTAGCCCTAGCCGGCATCGGAGACGACTGAAAAATCAGGCCCCAGGAAATGCGTTGCAAGCCCCTTTGGACCATCCAAAAGTGCCCCCAAAGGAAGGCTTTGGGTACAAGTGATCTCCCCAGGGGAGCCTTTACGCAGCCCCACATGCAACTGGACCCTCCGGGTTCGCTGTTCCTGAACAAACCTAAACGTAGCCCTAGCCGTCTTCGGAGACGAGTGAAAAATCAGGCCACAGGAAATGCATTGCGAGCCCTTTTCGCCCATCCAAATGTGCCCCCAAAGGAAGACTTTGGGTACAAGTGAACTCCCCAGGGGAGCCTTTACGCAGCCCCACATGCAACTGGACCCTCCGGGTTCGATTTTTCCGAACAACCCTAAATATATCACTAGCCAGCATGGGAGAATCCTGAAAACCCGGGCTCCAGAACACGCGTTGCAAGCCCAATTGGACCATCCAAAAGTGTCACCAAAGGAAGGCTTTGGGTACAAGTGAACTCCCCAGGGGAGCCTTTACGCAGCCCCACATGCAACTGGACCCTCCGGGTTCGCTGTTCATGAGCAAACCTAAACGTAGCCCTAGCCGCCATCGGAGACGACTGAAAAATCAGGCCCCAGGAAATGCGTTGCAAGCCCTTTTCGCCCATCCAAATCAGCCCCCAAAGGAAGACTTTGGGTACAAGAGAACTCCCCAGGGGAGCCTTTACGGAGCCCCACATGCAACTGGACCCTCCGGGTTCGCTGTTTCCGAGCATCCCTAAACATAGTCCTAGACGGCATCGGAGACGAGTGAAAAATCAGGCCCCTGGAAATGCGTTGCGAGCCCTTTTTGCCCATCCAAATGTGCCCCCAAAGGAAGGCTTTGGGTACAAGAGAACTCCCCAGGGGAGCCTTTACGCAGCCCCACATGCAACTGGACCCTCCGGGTTCGCTGTTTCCGAGCATCCCTAAACATATCCCTAGCCGGCATCGATGACGACTGAAAAATCAGGCCCCAGGAAATGCGTTACGAGAACTTTTCGCCCATCCAAAAGTGCCACCAAAGGAAGGCTTTGGGTACAAGTGAACTCCCCAGGGGAGCCTTTACGCAGCCCCACATGCAACTGGACCCTCCGGGTTCGATGTTTCCGAGCATCCCTAAACATAGCCCTAGCCGGCATCGAAGTCGACTGAAAAATCAGACCCCAGGAAATGCGTTGCAAGCCCTTTTCGTCCATCCAAAAGTGCCCCCAAAGGAATGCTTTGGGTACAAGTGAACTCCCCAGGGGAGCCTTTACGCAGCCCCACATGCACCTGGACCGTCCGGGTTCGCTGTTCCTGAGCAAACCTAAACGTAGCCCTAGCCGTCATCGGAGATGAGTGAAAAATCAGGCCCCAGGAAATGCGTTCCAAGGCCATTTCGCCCATCCAAATGTGCCCCCAAAGGAAGGCTTTGGGTACAAGTGAACTCCCCAGGGGAGCCTTTACGCAGCCCCACATGCAACTGGACCCTCCGGGTTCGCTGTTTCCGAGCATCCCTAAACATAGCCCTAGCCGGCATCGATGACGACTGAAAAATCAGGCCCCAGGAAATGCGTTACGAGCCCTTTTCGCCCATCCAAAAGTGCCCCCAAAGGAAGGCTTTGGGTACAAGTGAACTCCCCAGGGGAGCCTTTACGCAGCCCCACATGCAACTGGACCCTCCGGGTTCGATGTTTCCGAGCATCCCTAAACATAGACCTAGCCGGCATAGAAGACGACTGAAAAATCGAGGCCCAGGAAATGCGTTGCGAGCCCTTTTCGCCCATCCAAAAGTGCCCCCAAAGGAAGGCTTTGCGTACAAGAGAACTCCACAGGGGAGCCTTTACGCAGCCCCACATGCAAATGGACCCTCCGGGTTCGATTTTTCCGAGCAACCCTAAATATATCCCTAGCCGGCATGGGAGAAGACTGAAAACCAGAGCCCCAGAAAACGCGTTGCAAGCCCCTTTGGACCATCCAAAAGTGTCACCAAAAGAAGGCTTTTGGTACAATAGATCTCCCCAGGGGTGCCTTTACGCAGCCCCACATGCAACTGGACCCTCCGGGTTCGCTGTTTCCGAGCATTCCTAAACATAGCCCTAGCCGGCATCGATGACGACTGAAAAATCCGGCCCCAGGAAATGCGTTGCAAGCCCCTTTGGAACATCCAAAAGTGCCCGCAAAGGAAGGCTTTGGGTACAAGTGATCTCCCTAGGGGAGCCTTTACGCAGCCCCACATGCAACTGGACCCTCCGGGTTCGCTGTTCCTGAACAAACCTAAACGTAGCCCTAGCCGTCTTCGGAGACGAGTGAAAAATCAGGCCCCAGGAAATGCGTTGCGAGCCCTTTTCGCCCATCCAAATGTGCCCCCAAAGGAAGACTTTGGGTACAAGTGAACTCCCCAGGGGAGCCTTTACGCAGCCCCACATGCAACTGGACCCTCCGGGTTCGATTTTTCCGAGCAACCCTAAATATATCACTAGCCGGCAGGGGAGAAGTCTGAAAACCCGGGCTCCAGAAAACGCGTTGCAAGCCCCTTTGGACCATCCAAAAGTGTCACCAAAGGAAGCCTTTGGGTACAAGTGAACTCCCCAGGGGAGCCTTTACGCAGCCCCACATGCAACTGGACCACCGGGTTCGCTGTTCATGAGCAAACCTAAACATAGCCCTACCCGTCATCGGAGACGACTGAAAAATCAGGCCCCAGGAAATGCGTTGCAAGCCCTTTTCGCCCATCCAAATCTGCCCCCAAAGGAAGACTTTGGGGACAAGAGAACTCCCCAGGGGAGCCTTTACGCAGCCCCACATGCAACTGGACCCTCCGGGTTCGCTGTTTCCGAGCATCCCCAAACATAGTCCTAGACGGCATCGGAGACGAGTGAAAAATCAGGCCCCAGGAAATGCGTTGCGAGCCCTTTTTGCCCATCCAAATGTGCCCCCAAAGGAAGGCTTTGGGTACAAGAGAACTCCCCAGGGGAGCCTTTACGCAGCCCCACATGCAACTGGACCCTCCGGGTTCGCTGTTTCCGAGCATCCCTAAACATATCCCTAGCCGGCTTCGATGACGACTGAAAAATCAGGCCCCAGGAAATGCGTTACGAGAACTTTTCGCCCATCCAAAAGTGCCACCAAAGGAAGGCTTTGGGTACAAGTGAACTCCCCAGGGGAGCCTTTACGCAGCCCCACATGCAACTGGACCCTCCGGGTTCGATGTTTCCGAGCATCCCTAAACATAGCCCTAGCCGGCATCGAAGTCGACTGAAAAATCAGACCCCAGGAAATGCGTTGCAAGCCCTTTTCGTCCATCCAAAAGTGCCCCCAAAGGAATGCTTTGGGTACAAGTGAACTCCCCAGGGGAGCCTTTACGCAGCCCCACATGCACCTGGACCGTCCGGGTTCGCTGTTCCTGAGCAAACCTAAACGTAGCCCTAGCCGTCATCGGAGATGAGTGAAAAATCAGGCCCCAGGAAATGCGTTCCAAGGCCATTTCGCCCATCCAAATGTGCCCCCAAAGGAAGGCTTTGGGTACAAGTGAACTCCCCAGGGGAGCCTTTACGCAGCCCCACATGCAACTGGACCCTCCGGGTTCGCTGTTTCCGAGCATCCCTAAACATAGCCCTAGCCGGCATCGATGACGACTGAAAAATCAGGCCCCAGGAAATGCGTTACGAGCCCTTTTCGCCCATCCAAAAGTGCCCCCAAAGGAAGGCTTTGGGTACAAGTGAACTCCCCAGGGGAGCCTTTACGCAGCCCCACATGCAACTGGACCCTCCGGGTTCGATGTTTCCGAGCATCCCTAAACATAGACCTAGCCGGCATAGAAGACGACTGAAAAATCGAGGCCCAGGAAATGCGTTGCGAGCCCTTTTCGCCCATCCAAAAGTGCCCCCAAAGGAAGGCTTTGCGTACAAGAGAACTCCACAGGGGAGCCTTTACGCAGCCCCACATGCAACTGGACCCTCCGGGTTCGATTTTTTAGAGCAACCCTAAATATATCCCTAGCCGGCATGGGAGAAGACTGAAAACCAGAGCCCCAGAAAACGCGTTGCAAGCCCCTTTGGACCATCCAAAAGTGTCACCAAAAGAAGGCTTTTGGTACAATAGATCTCCCCAGGGGTGCCTTTACGCAGCCCCACATGCAACTGGACCCTCCGGGTTCGCTGTTTCCGAGCATTCCTAAACATAGCCCTAGCCGGCATCGATGACGACTGAAAAATCCGGCCCCAGGAAATGCGTTGCAAGCCCCTTTGGAACATCCAAAAGTGCCCGCAAAGGAAGGCTTTGGGTACAAGTGATCTCCCTAGGGGAGCCTTTACGCAGCCCCACATGCAACTGGACCCTCCGGGTTCGCTGTTCCTGAACAAACCTAAACGTAGCCCTAGCCGTCTTCGGAGACGAGTGAAAAATCAGGCCCCAGGAAATGCGTTGCGAGCCCTTTTCGCCCATCCAAATGTGCCCCCAAAGGAAGACTTTGGGTACAAGTGAACTCCCCAGGGGAGCCTTTACGCAGCCCCACATGCAACTGGACCCTCCGGGTTCGATTTTTCCGAGCAACCCTAAATATATCACTAGCCGGCAGGGGAGAAGTCTGAAAACCCGGGCTCCAGAAAACGCGTTGCAAGCCCCTTTGGACCATCCAAAAGTGTCACCAAAGGAAGGCTTTGGGTACAAGTGAACTCCCCAGGGGAGCCTTTACGCAGCCCCACATGCAACTGGACCACCGGGTTCGCTGTTCATGAGCAAACCTAAACATAGCCCTAGCCGTCATCGGAGACGACTGAAAAATCAGGCCCCAGGAAATGCGTTGCAAGCCCTTTTCGCCCATCCAAATCTGCCCCCAAAGGAAGACTTTGGGTACAAGAGAACTCCCCAGGGGAGCCTTTACGCAGCCCCACATGCAACTGGACCCTCCGGGTTCGCTGTTTCCGAGCATCCCCAAACATAGTCCTAGACGGCATCAGAGACGAGTGAAAAATCAGGCCCCAGGAAATGCGTTGCGAGCCCTTTTTGCCCATCCAAATGTGCCCCCAAAGGAAGGCTTTGGGTACAAGAGAACTCCCCAGGGGAGCCTTTACGCAGCCCCACATTCAACTGGACCCTCCGGGTTCGCTGTTTCCGAGCATCCCTAAACATAGCCCTAGCCGGCATCGATGACGACTGAAAAATCAGGCCCCAGGAAATGCGTTACGAGCCCTTTTCGCCCATCCAAAAGTGCCCCCAAAGGAAGGCTTTGGGTACAAGTGAACTCCCCAGGGGAGCCTTTACGCAGCCCCACATGCAACTGGACCCTCCGGGTTCGCTGTTCCTGAGCAAACCTAAACGTAGCCCTAGCCGTCATCGGAGACGACTGAAAAATCATGCCCAAGGAAATGCGTTGCGAGCCCCTTTGGACCATCCAAAAGTTCCCCCAAAGGAAGGCTTTGGGTACAAGTGAACTCCCCAGGGGAGCCTTTACGCAGCCCCACATGCAACTGGACCCTCCGGGTTCGCTGTTCCTGAGCAAACCTAAACGTAGCCCTAGCCGTCATCGGAGATGAGTGAAAAATCAGGCCCCAGGAAATGCGTTCCAAGGCCATTTCGCCCATCCAAATGTGCCCCCAAAGGAAGGCTTTGGGTACAAGTGAACTCCCCAGGGGAGCCTTTACGCAGCCCCACATGCAACTGGACCCTCCGGGTTCGCTGTTTCCGAGCATCCCTAAACATAGCCCTAGCCGGCATCGATGACGACTGAAAAATCAGGCCCCAGGAAATGCGTTACGAGCCCTTTTCGCCCATCCAAAAGTGCCCCCAAAGGAAGGCTTTGGGTACAAGTGAACTCCCCAGGGGAGCCTTTACGCAGCCCCACATGCAACTGGACCCTCCGGGTTCGCTGTTTCCGAGCATCCCTAAACATATCCCTAGCCGGCATCGGAGACGACTGAAAAATCCGGCCCCAGGAAATGCGTTGCAAGCCCCTTTGGAACATCCAAAAGTGCCCGCAAAGGAAGGCTTTGGGTACAAGTGATCTCCCTAGGGGAGCCTTTACGCAGCCCCACATGCAACTGGACCCTCCGGGTTCGCTGTTCCTGAACAAACCTAAACGTAGCCCTAGCCGTCTTCGGAGACGAGTGAAAAATCAGGCCCCAGGAAATGCGTTGCGAGCCCTTTTCGCCCATCCAAATGTGCCCCCAAAGGAAGACTTTGGGTACAAGTGAACTCCCCAGGGGAGCCTTTACGCAGCCCCACATGCAACTGGACCCTCCGGGTTCGATTTTTCCGAGCAACCCTAAATATATCACTAGCCGGCATGGGAGAAGTCTGAAAACCCGGGCTCCAGAAAACGCGTTGCAAGCCCCTTTGGACCATCCAAAAGTGTCACCAAAGGAAGGCTTTGGGTACAAGTGAACTCCCCAGGGGAGCCTTTACGCAGCCCCACATGCAACTGGACCCTCCGGGTTCGCTGTTCATGAGCAAACCTAAACGTAGCCCTAGCCGTCATCGATGACGACTGAAAAATCAGGCCCCAGGAAATGCGTTGCAAGCCCTTTTGGACCATCCAAATCTGCCCCCAAAGGAAGACTTTGGGTACAAGAGAACTCCCCAGGGGAGCCTTTACGCAGCCCCACATGCAACTGCAACCTCCGGGTTCGCTGTTCTTGAGCAAACCTAAACGTAGCCCTAGCCGGCATCGGAGACGACTGAAAAATCAGGCCCCAGGAAATGCGTTGCGAGCCCTTTTCGCCCATTCAAATGTGCCCCCAAAGGAAGGCTTTGGGTACAAGAGAACTCCCCAGGGGAGCCTTTACGCAGCCCCACATGCAACTGGACCCTCCGGGTTCGCTGTTTCCGAGCATCCCTAAACATAGCCCTAGCCGGCATCGATGACGACTGAAAAATCAGGCCCCAGGAAATGCGTTCCGAGCCCTTTTCGCCCATCCAAAAGTGCCCCCAAAGGAAGGCTTTGGGTACAAGTGAACTCCCCAGGGTAGCCTTTACGCAGCCCCACATGCAACTGGACCCTCCGGGTTCGATTTTTCTGAGCAAACCTAAATATATCACTAGCCGGCATGAGAGAAGACTGAAAAACCGGGCCCCAGAAAACGCGTTGCAACCCCTTTGGACCATCCAAAAGTATCACCAAAGGAAGGCTTTGGGTACAAGTGAACTCCCCAGGGGAGCCTTTACGCAGCCCCACATGCAACTGGACCCTCCGGGTTCGCAGTTCATGAGCAAACCTAAACATAGATCTAGCCGGCATAGAAGACGACTGAAATATCAAGCTCCAGGAAATGCGTTGCGAGCCCTTTTCGCCCATCCAAATGTGCCCCCAAAGGAAGGCTTTGGGTACAAGAGAACTCCACCGGGGAGCCTTTACGCAGCCCCACATGCAACTGGACCCTCCGGGTTCGCTGTTTCCGAGCAACCCTAAATATATCCCTAGCCGGCATGGGAGAAGACTGAAAACCCGAGCCCCAGAAAACGCGTTGCGAGCCCCTTTGGACCATCCAAAGTGTCACCAAAAGAAGGCTTTGGGTACAAGTGAACTCCCTAGGGGAGCCTTTACGCAGCCCCACATGCAACTGGACCCTCCGGGTTCGCTGTTTCCGAGCATCCCTAAACATAGCCCTAGCCGGCATGGATGACAACTGAAAAATCAGGCCCCAGGAAATGCGTTGCGAGCCCCTTTGGACCATCCAAAAGTGCCCCCAAAGGACGGCTTTGGATACAAGTGAACTCCCCAGGGGAGCCTTTACGCAGCCCCACATGCAACTGGACCCTCCGGGTTCGCTGTTCCTGAGCAAACCTAAACGTAGCCCTAGCCGTCATCGGAGACGACTGAAAAATCATGCCCAAGGAAATGCGTTGCGAGCCCCTTTGGACCATCCAAAAGTTCCCCCAAAGGAAGGCTTTGGGTACAAGTGAACTCCCCAGGGGAGCCTTTACGCAGCCCCACATGCAACTGGACCCTCCGGGTTCGCTATTCCTGAGCAAACCTAAACGTAGCCCTAGCCGTCATCGGAGATGAGTGAAAAATCAGGCCCCAGGAAATGCGTTCCAAGGCCATTTCGCCCATCCAAATGTGCCCCCAAAGGAAGGCTTTGGGTACAAGAGAACTCCCCAGGGGAGCCTTTACGCAGCCCCACATGCAACTGGACCCTCCGGGTTCGCTGTTTCCGAGCATCCCTAAACATAGCCCTAGCCGGCATCGATGACGACTGAAAAATCAGGCCCCAGGAAATGCGTTACGAGCCCTTTTCGCCCATCCAAAAGAGCCCCCAAAGGAAGGCTTTGGGTACAAGTGAACTCCCCAGGGGAGCCTTTACGCAGCCCCACATGCAACTGGACCCTCCGGGTTCGATGTTTCCGAGCATCCCTAAACATAGACCTAGCCGGCATAGAAGACGACTGAAAAATCAAGGCCCAGGAAATGCGATGCGAGCCCTTTTCGCCCATCCAAATGTGCCCCCAAAGGAAGGCTTTGGGTACAAGAGAACTCCACAGGGGAGCCTTTACGCAGCCCCACATGCAACTGGACCCTCCGGGTTCGCTGTTTCCGAGCATCCCTAAACATAGCAGTAGCCGGCATCGATGACGACTGAAAAATCAGGCCCCAGGAAATGCGTTACGAGCCCTTTTCGCCCATCCAAAAGTGCCCCCAAAGGAAGGCTTTGGGTACAAGTGAACTCCCCAGGGGAGCCTTTACGCAGCCCCACATGCAACTGGACCCTCCGGGTTCGCCGTTTCCGAGCATCCCTAAACATAGCCCTAGCCGGCATCGATGACGACTGAAAAATCAGACCCCAGGAAATGCGTTGCGAGCCCGTTAGGACCATCCAAAAGTGCCCCCAAAGGAAGGCTTTGGGTACAAGTGAACTCCCCAGGGGAGCCTTTACGCAGCCCCACATGCAACTGGACCCTCCGGGTTCGATGTTTCCGAGCATCCCTAAACATAGCCCTAGCCGGCATCGAAGTCGACTGAAAAATCAGACCGCAGGAAATGCGTTGCAAGCCCTTTTCGTCCATCCAAAAGTGCCCCCAAAGGAAGGCTTTGGGTACAAGTGAACTCCCCAGGGGAGCCTTTACGCAGCCCCACATGCAACTGGACCCTCCGGGTTCGATTTTTCCGAGCAAACCTAAATATATCACTAGCCGGCATGAGAGAAGACTGAAAACCCGGGCCCCAGAAAACGCGTTGCAAGCCCCTTTGGACCATCCAAAAGTGTCACCAAAGGAAGGCTTTGGGTACAAGTGAACTCCCCAGGGGAGCCTTTACGCAGCCCCACATGCAACTGGACCCTCCGGGTTCGCTGTTCCTGAGCAAACCTAAACGTTGCCCTAGCCGTCATCGGAGACGACTGAAAAATCAGGCCCCAGGAAATGCGATGCGAGCCCTTTTCGCCCATCCAAAAGTGCCCCCAAAGGAAGGCTTTGGGTACAAGTGAACTCCCCAGGGGAGCCTTTACGCAGCCCCACATGCAACTGGAACCTTCGGGCTCGATTTTTCCGAGCAACCCTAAATATATCCCTAGCCGGCATGGGAGAAGACTGAAAAGCCGGGCCCCAGAAAACGCGTTGCAAGCCCCTTTGGACCATCCAAAAGTGTCACCAAAGGAAGGCTTTGGGTACAAGAGAACTCCCCAGGGGAGCCTTTACGCAGCCCCACATGCAACTGCAACCTCCGGGTTCGCTGTTCTTGAGCAAACCTAAACGTAGCCCTAGCCGGCATCGGAGACGACTGAAAAATCAGACCGCAGGAAATGCGTTGCAAGCCCTTTTCGTCCAACCAAAAGTGCCCCCAAAGAAAGGCTTTGGGTACAAGTGAACTCCCCAGGGGAGCCTTTACGCAGCCCCACATGCAACTGGACCCTCCGGGTTCGATTTTTCCGAGCAACCCTAAATATATCACTAGCCGGCATGGGAGAAGTCTGAAAACCCGGGCTCCAGAAAACGCGTTGCAAGCCCCTTTGGACCATCCAAAAGTGTCACCAAAGGAAGGCTTTGGGTACAAGTGAACTCCCCAGGGGAGCCTTTACGCAGCCCCACATGCAACTGGACCCTCCGGGTTCGCTGTTTCCGAGCATCCCCAAACATAGTCCTAGACGGCATCGGAGACGAGTGAAAAATCAGGCCCCTGGAAATGCGTTGCGAGCCCTTTTTGCCCATCCAAATGTGCCCCCAAAGGAAGGCTTTGGGTACAAGAGAACTCCCCAGGGGAGTTTTTACGCAGCCCCACATGCAACTGGACCCTCCGGGTTCGCTGTTTCCGAGCATCCCTAAACATATCCCTAGCCGGCTTCGATGACGACTGAAAAATCAGGCCCCAGGAAATGCGTTACGAGAACTTTTCGCCCATCCAAAAGTGCCACCAAAGGAAGGCTTTGGGTACAAGTGAACTCCCCAGGGGAGCCTTTACGCAGCCCCACATGCAACTGGACCCTCCGGGTTCGATGTTTCCGAGCATCCCTAAACATAGCCCTAGCCGGCATCGAAGTCGACTGAAAAATCAGACCCCAGGAAATGCGTTGCAAGCCCTTTTCGTCCATCCAAAAGTGCCCCCAAAGGAATGCTTTGGGTACAAGTGAACTCCCCAGGGGAGCCTTTACGCAGCCCCACATGCACCTGGACCGTCCGGGTTCGCTGTTCCTGAGCAAACCTAAACGTAGCCCTAGCCGTCATCGGAGATGAGTGAAAAATCAGGCCCCAGGAAATGCGTTCCAAGGCCATTTCGCCCATCCAAATGTGCCCCCAAAGGAAGGCTTTGGGTACAAGTGAACTCCCCAGGGGAGCCTTTACGCAGCCCCACATGCAACTGGACCCTCCGGGTTCGCTGTTTCCGAGCATCCCTAAACATAGCCCTAGCCGGCATCGATGACGACTGAAAAATCAGGCCCCAGGAAATGCGTTACGAGCCCTTTTCGCCCATCCAAAAGTGCCCCCAAAGGAAGGCATTGGGTACAAGTGAACTCCCCAGGGGAGCCTTTACGCAGCCCCACATGCAACTGGACCCTCCGGGTTCGATGTTTCCGAGCATCCCTAAACATAGACCTAGCCGGCATAGAAGACGACTGAAAAATCGAGGCCCAGGAAATGCGTTGCGAGCCCTTTTCGCCCATCCAAAAGTGCCCCCAAAGGAAGGCTTTGCGTACAAGAGAACTCCACAGGGGAGCCTTTACGCAGCCCCACATGCAACTGGACCCTCCGGGTTCGATTTTTTAGAGCAACCCTAAATATATCCCTAGCCGGCATGGGAGAAGACTGAAAACCAGAGCCCCAGAAAACGCGTTGCAAGCCCCTTTGGACCATCCAAAAGTGTCACCAAAAGAAGGCTTTTGGTACAATAGATCTCCCCAGGGGTGCCTTTACGCAGCCCCACATGCAACTGGACCCTCCGGGTTCGCTGTTTCCGAGCATTCCTAAACATAGCCCTAGCCGGCATCGATGACGACTGAAAAATCCGGCCCCAGGAAATGCGTTGCAAGCCCCTTTGGAACATCCAAAAGTGCCCGCAAAGGAAGGCTTTGGGTACAAGTGATCTCCCTAGGGGAGCCTTTACGCAGCCCCACATGCAACTGGACCCTCCGGGTTCGCTGTTCCTGAACAAACCTAAACGTAGCCCTAGCCGTCTTCGGAGACGAGTGAAAAATCAGGCCCCAGGAAATGCGTTGCGAGCCCTTTTCGCCTATCCAAATGTGCCCCCAAAGGAAGACTTTGGGTACAAGTGAACTCCCCAGGGGAGCCTTTACGCAGCCCCACATGCAACTGGACCCTCCGGGTTCGATTTTTCCGAGCAACCCTAAATATATCACTAGCCGGCAGGGGAGAAGTCTGAAAACCCGGGCTCCAGAAAACGCGTTGCAAGCCCCTTTGGACCATCCAAAAGTGTCACCAAAGGAAGGCTTTGGGTACAAGTGAACTCCCCAGGGGAGCCTTTACGCAGCCCCACATGCAACTGGACCACCGGGTTCGCTGTTCATGAGCAAACCTAAACATAGCCCTAGCCGTCATCGGAGACGACTGAAAAATCAGGCCCCAGGAAATGCGTTGCAAGCCCTTTTCGCCCATCCAAATCTGCCCCCAAAGGAAGACTTTGGGTACAAGAGAACTCCCCAGGGGAGCCTTTACGCAGCCCCACATGCAACTGGACCCTCCGGGTTCGCTGTTTCCGAGCATCCCCAAACATAGTCCTAGACGGCATCAGAGACGAGTGAAAAATCAGGCCCCAGGAAATGCGTTGCGAGCCCTTTTTGCCCATCCAAATGTGCCCCCAAAGGAAGGCTTTGGGTACAAGAGAACTCCCCAGGGGAGCCTTTACGCAGCCCCACATGCAACTGGACCCTCCGGGTTCGCTGTTTCCGAGCATCCCTAAACATAGCCCTAGCCGGCATCGATGACGACTGAAAAATCAGGCCCCAGGAAATGCGTTACGAGCCCTTTTCGCCCATCCAAAAGTGCCCCCAAAGGAAGGCTTTGGGTACAAGTGAACTCCCCAGGGGAGCCTTTACGCAGCCCCACATGCAACTGGACCCTCCGGGTTCGCTGTTCCTGAGCAAACCTAAACGTAGCCCTAGCCGTCATCGGAGACGACTGAAAAATCATGCCCAAGGAAATGCGTTGCGAGCCCCTTTGGACCATCCAAAAGTTCCCCCAAAGGAAGGCTTTGGGTACAAGTGAACTCCCCAGGGGAGCCTTTACGCAGCCCCACATGCAACTGGACCCTCCGGGTTCGCTGTTCCTGAGCAAACCTAAACGTAGCCCTAGCCGTCATCGGAGATGAGTGAAAAATCAGGCCCCAGGAAATGCGTTCCAAGGCCATTTCGCCCATCCAAATGTGCCCCCAAAGGAAGGCTTTGGGTACAAGTGAACTCCCCAGGGGAGCCTTTACGCAGCCCCACATGCAACTGGACCCTCCGGGTTCGCTGTTTCCGAGCATCCCTAAACATAGCCCTAGCCGGCATCGATGACGACTGAAAAATCAGGCCCCAGGAAATGCGTTACGAGCCCTTTTCGCCCATCCAAAAGTGCCCCCAAAGGAAGGCTTTGGGTACAAGTGAACTCCCCAGGGGAGCCTTTACGCAGCCCCACATGCAACTGGACCCTCCGGGTTCGATGTTTCCGAGCATCCCTAAACATAGACCTAGCCGGCATAGAAGACGACTGAAAAATCAAGGCCCAGGAAATGCGTTGCGAGCCCTTTTCGCCCATCCAAATGTGCCCCCAAAGAAAGGCTTTGGGTACAAGAGAACTCCCCAGGGGAGCCTTTACGCAGCCCCACATGCAACTGGACCCTCCGGGTTCGATTTTTCCGAGCAACCCTAAATATATCACTAGCCGGCATGGGAGAAGACTGAAAACCCGAGCCCCAGAAAACGCGTTGCGAGCCCCTTTGGACCATCCAAAGTGTCACCAAAAGAAGGCTTTGGGTACAAGTGAACTCCCTAGGGGAGCCTTTACGCAGCCCCACATGCAACTGGACCCTCCGGGTTCGCTGTTTCCGAGCATCCCTAAACATATCCCTAGCCGGCTTCGATGACGACTGAAAAATCAGGCCCCAGGAAATGCGTTGCAAGCCCTTTTCGCCCATCCAAATCTGCCCCCAAAAGAAGACTTTGGGTACAAGAGAACTCCCCAGGGGAGCCTTTACGCAGCCCCACATGCAACTGGACCCTCCGGGTTCGCTGTTTCCGAGCATCCCCAAACATAGTCCTAGACGGCATCAGAGACGAGTGAAAAATCAGGCCCCAGGAAATGCGTTGCGAGCCCTTTTTGCCCATCCAAATGTGCCCCCAAAGGAAGGCTTTGGGTACAAGAGAACTCCCCAGGGGAGCCTTTACGCAGCCCCACATGCAACTGGACCCTCCGGGTTCGCTGTTTCCGAGCATCCCTAAACATAGCCCTAGCCGGCATCGATGACGACTGAAAAATCAGGCCCCAGGAAATGCGTTACGAGCCCTTTTCGCCCATCCAAAAGTGCCCCCAAAGGAAGGCTTTGGGTACAAGTGAACTCCCCAGGGGAGCCTTTACGCAGCCCCACATGCAACTGGACCCTCCGGGTTCGCTGTTCCTGAGCAAACCTAAACGTAGCCCTAGCCGTCATCGGAGACGACTGAAAAATCATGCCCAAGGAAATGCGTTGCGAGCCCCTTTGGACCATCCAAAAGTTCCCCCAAAGGAAGGCTTTGGGTACAAGTGAACTCCCCAGGGGAGCCTTTACGCAGCCCCACATGCAACTGGACCCTCCGGGTTCGCTGTTCCTGAGCAAACCTAAACGTAGCCCTAGCCGTCATCGGAGATGAGTGAAAAATCAGGCCCCAGGAAATGCGTTCCAAGGCCATTTCGCCCATCCAAATGTGCCCCCAAAGGAAGGCTTTGGGTACAAGTGAACTCCCCAGGGGAGCCTTTACGCAGCCCCACATGCAACTGGACCCTCCGGGTTCGCTGTTTCCGAGCATCCCTAAACATAGCCCTAGCCGGCATCGATGACGACTGAAAAATCAGGCCCCAGGAAATGCGTTACGAGCCCTTTTCGCCCATCCAAAAGTGCCCCCAAAGGAAGGCTTTGGGTACAAGTGAACTCCCCAGGGGAGCCTTTACGCAGCCCCACATGCAACTGGACCCTCCGGGTTCGATGTTTCCGAGCATCCCTAAACATAGACCTAGCCGGCATAGAAGACGACTGAAAAATCAAGGCCCAGGAAATGCGTTGCGAGCCCTTTTCGCCCATCCAAATGTGCCCCCAAAGAAAGGCTTTGGGTACAAGAGAACTCCCCAGGGGAGCCTTTACGCAGCCCCACATGCAACTGGACCCTCCGGGTTCGATTTTTCCGAGCAACCCTAAATATATCACTAGCCGGCATGGGAGAAGACTGAAAACCCGAGCCCCAGAAAACGCGTTGCGAGCCCCTTTGGACCATCCAAAGTGTCACCAAAAGAAGGCTTTGGGTACAAGTGAACTCCCTAGGGGAGCCTTTACGCAGCCCCACATGCAACTGGACCCTCCGGGTTCGCTGTTTCCGAGCATCCCTAAACATATCCCTAGCCGGCTTCGATGACGACTGAAAAATCAGGCCCCAGGAAATGCGTTACGAGAACTTTTCGCCCATCCAAAAGTGCCACCAAAGGAAGGCTTTGGGTACAAGTGAACTCCCCAGGGGAGCCTTTACGCAGCCCCACATGCAACTGGACCCTCCGGGTTCGATGTTTCCGAGCATCCCTAAACATAGCCCTAGCCGGCATCGAAGTCGACTGAAAAATCAGACCCCAGGAAATGCGTTGCAAGCCCTTTTCGTCCATCCAAAAGTGCCCCCAAAGGAATGCTTTGGGTACAAGTGAACTCCCCAGGGGAGCCTTTACGCAGCCCCACATGCACCTGGACCGTCCGGGTTCGCTGTTCCTGAGCAAACCTAAACGTAGCCCTAGCCGTCATCGGAGATGAGTGAAAAATCAGGCCCCAGGAAATGCGTTCCAAGGCCATTTCGCCCATCCAAATGTGCCCCCAAAGGAAGGCTTTGGGTACAAGTGAACTCCCCAGGGGAGCCTTTACGCAGCCCCACATGCAACTGGACCCTCCGGGTTCGCTGTTTCCGAGCATCCCTAAACATAGCCCTAGCCGGCATCGATGACGACTGAAAAATCAGGCCCCAGGAAATGCGTTACGAGCCCTTTTCGCCCATCCAAAAGTGCCCCCAAAGGAAGGCATTGGGTACAAGTGAACTCCCCAGGGGAGCCTTTACGCAGCCCCACATGCAACTGGACCCTCCGGGTTCGATGTTTCCGAGCATCCCTAAACATAGACCTAGCCGGCATAGAAGACGACTGAAAAATCGAGGCCCAGGAAATGCGTTGCGAGCCCTTTTCGCCCATCCAAAAGTGCCCCCAAAGGAAGGCTTTGCGTACAAGAGAACTCCCTAGGGGAGCCTTTACGCAGCCCCACATGCAACTGGACCCTCCGGGTTCGATTTTTTAGAGCAACCCTAAATATATCCCTAGCCGGCATGGGAGAAGACTGAAAACCAGAGCCCCAGAAAACGCGTTGCAAGCCCCTTTGGACCATCCAAAAGTGTCACCAAAAGAAGGCTTTTGGTACAATAGATCTCCCCAGGGGTGCCTTTACGCAGCCCCACATGCAACTGGACCCTCCGGGTTCGCTGTTTCCGAGCATTCCTAAACATAGCCCTAGCCGGCATCGATGACGACTGAAAAATCCGGCCCCAGGAAATGCGTTGCAAGCCCCTTTGGAACATCCAAAAGTGCCCGCAAAGGAAGGCTTTGGGTACAAGTGATCTCCCTAGGGGAGCCTTTACGCAGCCCCACATGCAACTGGACCCTCCGGGTTCGCTGTTCCTGAACAAACCTAAACGTAGCCCTAGCCGTCTTCGGAGACGAGTGAAAAATCAGGCCCCAGGAAATGCGTTGCGAGCCCTTTTCGCCCATCCAAATGTGCCCCCAAAGGAAGACTTTGGGTACAAGTGAACTCCCCAGGGGAGCCTTTACGCAGCCCCACATGCAACTGGACCCTCCGGGTTCGATTTTTCCGAGCAACCCTAAATATATCACTAGCCGGCAGGGGAGAAGTCTGAAAACCCGGGCTCCAGAAAACGCGTTGCAAGCCCCTTTGGACCATCCAAAAGTGTCACCAAAGGAAGGCTTTGGGTACAAGTGAACTCCCCAGGGGAGCCTTTACGCAGCCCCACATGCAACTGGACCACCGGGTTCGCTGTTCATGAGCAAACCTAAACATAGCCCTAGCCGTCATCGGAGACGACTGAAAAATCAGGCCCCAGGAAATGCGTTGCAAGCCCTTTTCGCCCATCCAAATCTGCCCCCAAAGGAAGACTTTGGGTACAAGAGAACTCCACAGGGGAGCCTTTACGCAGCCCCACATGCAACTGGACCCTCCGGGTTCGCTGTTTCCGAGCATCCCCAAACATAGTCCTAGACGGCATCAGAGACGAGTGAAAAATCAGGCCCCAGGAAATGCGTTGCGAGCCCTTTTTGCCCATCCAAATGTGCCCCCAAAGGAAGGCTTTGGGTACAAGAGAACTCCCCAGGGGAGCCTTTACGCAGCCCCACATGCAACTGGACCCTCCGGGTTCGCTGTTTCCGAGCATCCCTAAACATAGCCCTAGCCGGCATCGATGACGACTGAAAAATCAGGCCCCAGGAAATGCGTTACGAGCCCTTTTCGCCCATCCAAAAGTGCCCCCAAAGGAAGGCTTTGGGTACAAGTGAACTCCCCAGGGGAGCCTTTACGCAGCCCCACATGCAACTGGACCCTCCGGGTTCGCTGTTCCTGAGCAAACCTAAACGTAGCCCTAGCCGTCATCGGAGACGACTGAAAAATCATGCCCAAGGAAATGCGTTGCGAGCCCCTTTGGACCATCCAAAAGTTCCCCCAAAGGAAGGCTTTGGGTACAAGTGAACTCCCCAGGGGAGCCTTTACGCAGCCCCACATGCAACTGGACCCTCCGGGTTCGCTGTTTCCGAGCATCCCTAAACATAGCCCTAGCCGGCATCGATGACGACTGAAAAATCAGGCCCCAGGAAATGCGTTACGAGCCCTTTTCGCCCATCCAAAAGTGCCCCCAAAGGAAGGCTTTGGGTACAAGTGAACTCCCCAGGGGAGCCTTTACGCAGCCCCACATGCAACTGGACCCTCCGGGTTCGATGTTTCCGAGCATCCCTAAACATAGACCTAGCCGGCATAGAAGACGACTGAAAAATCAAGGCCCAGGAAATGCGTTGCGAGCCCTTTTCGCCCATCCAAATGTGCCCCCAAAGAAAGGCTTTGGGTACAAGAGAACTCCACAGGGGAGCCTTTACGCAGCCCCACATGCAACTGGACCGTCCGGGTTCGATTTTTCCGAGCAACCCTAAATATATCACTAGCCGGCATGGGAGAAGACTGAAAACCCGAGCCCCAGAAAACGCGTTGCGAGCCCCTTTGGACCATCCAAAGTGTCACCAAAAGAAGGCTTTGGGTACAAGTGAACTCCCTAGGGGAGCCTTTACGCAGCCCCACATGCAACTGGACCCTCCGGGTTCGCTGTTTCCGAGCATCCCTAAACATAGCCCTAGCCGGCATGGATGACGACTGAAAAATCAGGCCCCAGGAAATGCGTTGCGAGCCCCTTTGGACCATCCAAAAGTGCCCCCAAAGGACGGCTTTGGATACAAGTGAACTCCCCAGGGGAGCCTTTACGCAGCCCCACATGCAACTGGACCCTCCGGGTTCGCTGTTCCTGAGCAAACCTAAACGTAGCCCTAGCCGTCATCGGAGACGACTGAAAAATCATGCCCAAGGAAATGCGTTGCGAGCCCCTTTGGACCATCCAAAAGTTCCCCCAAAGGAAGGCTTTGGGTACAAGTGAACTCCCCAGGGGAGCCTTTACGCAGCCCCACATGCAACTGG
Source organism: Anas acuta (assembly GCF_963932015.1). Classification (NCBI taxonomy): domain Eukaryota; kingdom Metazoa; phylum Chordata; class Aves; order Anseriformes; family Anatidae; genus Anas; species Anas acuta. The sequence continues at coordinate 42,619 of NW_027075988.1, read as the reverse complement.
ACCCTCCGGGTTCGCTATTCCTGAGCAAACCTAAACGTAGCCCTAGCCGTCATCGGAGATGAGTGAAAAATCAGGCCCCAGGAAATGCGTTCCAAGGCCATTTCGCCCATCCAAATGTGCCCCCAAAGGAAGGCTTTGGGTACAAGAGAACTCCCCAGGGGAGCCTTTACGCAGCCCCACATGCAACTGGACCCTCCGGGTTCGCTGTTTCCGAGCATCCCTAAACATAGCCCTAGCCGGCATCGATGACGACTGAAAAATCAGGCCCCAGGAAATGCGTTACGAGCCCTTTTCGCCCATCCAAAAGAGCCCCCAAAGGAAGGCTTTGGGTACAAGTGAACTCCCCAGGGGAGCCTTTACGCAGCCCCACATGCAACTGGACCCTCCGGGTTCGATGTTTCCGAGCATCCCTAAACATAGACCTAGCCGGCATAGAAGACGACTGAAAAATCAAGGCCCAGGAAATGCGATGCGAGCCCTTTTCGCCCATCCAAATGTGCCCCCAAAGGAAGGCTTTGGGTACAAGAGAACTCCCTAGGGGAGCCTTTACGCAGCCCCACATGCAACTGGACCCTCCGGGTTCGCTGTTTCCGAGCATCCCTAAACATAGCCCTAGCCGGCATCGATGACGACTGAAAAATCAGGCCCCAGGAAATGCGTTACGAGCCCTTTTCGCCCATCCAAAAGTGCCCCCAAAGGAAGGCTTTGGGTACAAGTGAACTCCCCAGGGGAGCCTTTACGCAGCCCCACATGCAACTGGACCCTCCGGGTTCGCTGTTTCCGAGCATCCCTAAACATAGCCCTAGCCGGCATCGATGACGACTGAAAAATCAGACCCCAGGAAATGCGTTGCGAGCCCGTTAGGACCATCCAAAAGTGCCCCCAAAGGAAGGCTTTGGGTACAAGTGAACTCCCCAGGGGAGCCTTTACGCAGCCCCACATGCAACTGGACCCTCCGGGTTCGATGTTTCCGAGCATCCCTAAACATAGCCCTAGCCGGCATCGAAGTCGACTGAAAAATCAGACCGCAGGAAATGCGTTGCAAGCCCTTTTCGTCCATCCAAAAGTGCCCCCAAAGGAAGGCTTTGGGTACAAGTGAACTCCCCAGGGGAGCCTTTACGCAGCCCCACATGCAACTGGACCCTCCGGGTTCGATTTTTCCGAGCAAACCTAAATATATCACTAGCCGGCATGAGAGAAGACTGAAAACCCGGGCCCCAGAAAACGCGTTGCAAGCCCCTTTGGACCATCCAAAAGTGTCACCAAAGGAAGGCTTTGGGTACAAGTGAACTCCCCAGGGGAGCCTTTACGCAGCCCCACATGCAACTGGACCCTCCGGGTTCGCTCTTCCTGAGCAAACCTAAACGTTGCCCTAGCCGTCATCGGAGACGACTGAAAAATCAGGCCCCAGGAAATGCGTTGCAAGCCCTTTTCGCCCATCCAAATGTGCCCCCAAAGGAAGACTTTGGGTACAAGAGAACTCCCCAGGGGAGCCTTTACGCAGCCCCACATGCAACTGGACCCTCCGGGTTCGCTGTTTCCGAGCATCCCTAAACATAGCCCTAGCCGGCATCGATGACGACTGAAAAATCAGACCCCAGGAAATGCGTTGCGAGCCCGTTAGGACCATCCAAAAGTGCCCTCAAAGGAAGGCTTTGGGTACAAGTGAACTCCCCAGGGGAGCCTTTACGCAGCCCCACATGCAACTGGACCCTCCGGGTTCGATGTTTCCGAGCATCCCTAAACATAGCCCTAGCCGGCATCGAAGTCGACTGAAAAATCAGACCGCAGGAAATGCGTTGCAAGCCCTTTTCGTCCAACCAAAAGTGCCCCCAAAGAAAGGCTTTGGGTACAAGTGAACTCCCTAGGGGAGCCTTTACGCAGCCCCACATGCAACTGGACCCTCCGGGTTCGATTTTTCCGAGCAACCCTAAATATATCACTAGCCGGCATGGGAGAAGTCTGAAAACTCGGGCTCCAGAAAACGCGTTGCAAGCCCCTTTGGACCATCCAAAGGTGTCACCAAAGGAAGGCTTTGGGTACAAGTGAACTCCCCAGGGGAGCCTTTACGCAGCCCCACATGCAACTGGACCCTCCGGGTTCGCTGTTCCTGAGCAAACCTAAACGTAGCCCTAGCCGTCATCGGAGACGACTGAAAAATCAGGCCCCAGGAAATGCATTGCAAGCCCTTTTCGCCCATCCAAATGTGCCCCCAAAGGAAGACTTTGGGTACAAGAGAACTCCACAGGGGAGCCTTTACGCAGCCACACATGCAACTGGACCCTCCGGGTTCGCTGTTTCCGGGCATCCCTAAACATATTCCTAGACGGCATCGGAGACGAGTGAAAAACCAGGCCCCAGGAAATGCGTTACGAGCCCTTTTCGCCAATCCAAATGTGCCCCCAAAGGAAGGCTTTGGGTACAAGTGAACTCCCCAGGGGAGCCTTTACGCAGCCCCACATGCAACTGGACCCTCCGGGTTCGATGTTTCCGAGCATCCCTAAACATAGCCCTAGCCGGCATCGAAGTCGACTGAAAAATCAGACCGCAGGAAATGCGTTGCAAGCCCTTTTCGTCCAACCAAAAGTGCCCCCAAAGGAAGGCTTTGGGTACAAGTGAACTCCCCAGGGGAGCCTTTACGCAGCCCCACATGCAACTGGACCCTCCGGGTTCGATTTTTCCGAGCAAACCTAAATATATCACTAGCCGGCATGAGAGAAGACTGAAAACCCGGGCCCCAGAAAACGCGTTGCAAGCCCCTTTGGACCATCCAAAAGTATCACCAAAGGAAGCCTTTGGGTACAAGTGAACTCCCCAGGGGAGCCTTTACGCAGCCCCACATGCAACTGGACCCTCCGGGTTCGCTGTTTCCGAGCATCCCTAAACATAGCCCTAGCCGGCATCGATGACGACTGAAAAATCAGGCCCCAGGAAATGCGTTGCGAGCCCGTTAGGACCATCCAAAAGTGCCCCCAAAGGAAGACTTTGGGTACAAGTGAACTCCCCAGGGGAGCCTTTACGCAGCCCCACATGCAACTGGACCCTCCGGGTTCGATGTTTCCGAGCATCCCTAAACATAGCCCTAGCCGGCATCGAAGTCGACTGAAAAATCAGACCGCAGGAAATGCGTTGCAAGCCCTTTTCGTCCAACCAAAAGTGCCCCCAAAGAAAGGCTTTGGGTACAAGTGAACTCCCTAGGGGAGCCTTTACGCAGCCCCACATGCAACTGGACCCTCCGGGTTCGCTGTTCCTGAGCAAACCTAAATGTAGCCCTAGCCGTCTTCGGAGATGAGTGAAAAATCAGGCCCCAGGAAATGCGTTGCGAGCCCTTTTCGCCCATCCAAATGTGCCCCCAAAGGAAGACTTTGGGTACAAGTGAACTCCCCAGGGGAGCCTTTACGCAGCCCCACATGCAACTGGACCCTCCGGGTTCGATTTTTCCGAGCAACCCTAAATATATCACTAGCCGGCATGGGAGAAGTCTGAAAACTCGGGCTCCAGAAAACGCGTTGCAAGCCCCTTTGGACCATCCAAAAGAACCCGCAAAGGAAGACTTTGGGTACAAGTGAACTCCCCAGGGGAGCCTTTACGCAGCCCCACATGCAACTGGACCCTCCGGGTTCGCTGTTCCTGAGCAAACCTAAACGTAGCCCTAGCCGTCATCGGAGACGACTGAAAAATCAGGCCCCAGGAAATGCGTTGCAAGCCCTTTTCGCCCATCCAAATGTGCCCCCAAAGGAAGACTTTGGGTACAAGAGAACTCCACAGGGGAGCCTTTACGCAGCCACACATGCAACTGGACCCTCCGGGTTCGCTGTTTCCGAGCATCCCTAAACATATTCCTAGACGGCATCGGAGACGAGTGAAAAATCAGGCCCCAGGAAATGCGTTACGAGCCCTTTTCGCCAATCCAAATGTGCCCCCAAAGGAAGGCTTTGGGTACAAGTGAACTCCCCAGGGGAGCCTTTACGCAGCCCCACATGCAACTGGACCCTCCGGGTTCGATGTTTCCGAGCATCCCTAAACATAGCCCTAGCCGGCATCGAAGTCGACTGAAAAATCAGACCGCAGGAAATGCGTTGCAAGCCCTTTTCGTCCAACCAAAAGTGCCCCCAAAGGAAGGCTTTGGGTACAAGTGAACTCCCCAGGGGAGCCTTTACGCAGCCCCACATGCAACTGGACCCTCCGGGTTCGATTTTTCCGAGCAAACCTAAATATATCACTAGCCGGCATGAGAGAAGACTGAAAACCCGGGCCCCAGAAAACGCGTTGCAAGCCCCTTTGGACCATCCAAAAGTATCACCAAAGGAAGGCTTTGGGTACAAGTGAACTCCCCAGGGGAGCCTTTACGCAGCCCCACATGCAACTGGACCCTCCGGGTTCGCTGTTTCCGAGCATCCCTAAACATAGCCCTAGCCGGCATAGAAGACGACTGAAAAATCAGGCCCCAGGAAATGCGTTGCGAACCGTTTCGGATCATCCAAAAGTGCCCCCAAAGGAAGACTTTGGGTACAAGAGAATTCCCCAGGGGAGCCTTTACGCAGCCCCACATGCAACTGGACCCTCCGGGTTCGCTCTTCCTGAGCAAACCTAAACGTAGCCCTAGCCGTCATCAGAGACGAGTGAAAAATCTGGCCCCAAGAAACGCGTTCCGAGCCCTTTTCGCCCATCCAAATGTGCCCCCAAAGGAAGACTTTGGGTACAAGAGAACTCCCCAGGGGAGCCTTTACGCAGCCCCACATGCAACTGGACCCTTCGGGTTCGCTGTTTCCGAGCATCCCTAAACATAGCCCTAGCCGGCATCGAAGTCGACTGAAAAATCAGACCGCAGGAAATGCGTTGCAAGCCCTTTTCGTCCAACCAAAAGTGCCCCCAAAGAAAGGCTTTGGGTACAAGTGAACTCCCCAGGGGAGCCTTTACGCAGCCCCACATGCAACTGGACCCTCCGGGTTCGATTTTTCCGAGCAAACCTAAATATATCACTAGCCGGCATGAGAGAAGACTGAAAACCCGGGCCCCAGAAAACGCGTTGCAAGCCCCTTTGGACCATCCAAAAGTGTCACCAAAGGAAGGCTTTGGGTACAAGTGAACTCCCCAGGGGAGCCTTTACGCAGCCCCACATGCAACTGGACCCTCCGGGTTCGCTCTTCCTGAGCAAACCTAAACGTAGCCCTAGCCGTCATCAGAGACGAGTGAAAAATCTGGCCCCAGGAAATGCGTTGCGAGCCCTTTTCGCCCATCCAAATGTGCCCCCAAAGGAAGACTTTGGGTACAAGAGAACTCCCCAGGGGAGCCTTTACGCAGCCCCACATGCAACTGGACCCTCCGGGTTCGCTGTTTCGGAGCATCCCTAAACATAGGCCTAGCCGACATCGATGACGACTGAAAAATCAGACCCCAGGTAATGCGTTACGAGCCCGTTAGGACCATCCAAAAGTGCCCCCAAAGGAAGGCTTTGGGTACAAGTGAACTCCCCAGGGGAGCCTTTACGCAGCCCCACATGCAACTGGACCCTGCGGGTTCGCTGTTTCCGAGCATCCCTAAACATAGCCCTAGCCGTCATCGATGACGACTGAAAAATCAGGCCCCAGGAAATGCGTTGCGAGCCCCTTTGGACCATCCAAAAGTGCCCCCAAAGGAAGGCTTTGGGTACAAGAGAACTCCCCAGGGGAGCCTTTACGCAGCCCCACATGCAACTGGACACTCCGTGTTCGCTCTTTATAGCAACCCTAAATATAGCCCTAGCCGGCATCGATGACGAGTGTAAAATCAGGCCCCAGGAAATGCGTTCCGAGGCCCTTTCGACCACCCAAAAGTGCCCGCAAAGGAAGACTTTGGGTACAAGAGAACTCCCCAGGGGAGCCTTTACGCAGCCCCACATGTAACTGGACCCTCCGGGTTCGCTGTTTCCGAGCATCCCTAAACATAACCCTAGACGGCATCGAAGACGAATGAAAAATCAGGCCCCAGGAAATGCGTTGCGAGCCCTTTTCGCTCATCCAAACGTGCCCCCAAAGGAAGGCTTTGGGTACAAGTGAACTCCCCAGGGGAGCCTTTACGCAGCCCCACATGCAACTGGACCCTCCGGGTTCGCTGTTTCCGAGCATCCCTAAACATAGCCCTAGCCGGCATCGAAGACAAGTGAAAAATGAGGACCCAGGAAATGCATTGCGAGCCCCTTCGGACCATCCAAAAGTGCCCCCAAAGGAAGGCTTTGGGTACAAGTGAACTCCCCAGGGGAGCCTTTACGCAGCCCCACATGCAACTGGACAATTCGGGTTCGCTGTTCCTTACCAAAACTAAACGTAGCCCTGGCCGTCATAGGAGACGACTGAAAAATCAGGCCCCAGGAAATGCGTTGCGAGCACCTTCGGCCCATCCAAAAGTGCCTCCAAAGGAAGGCTTTGGGTACATCTGAAGTTCCCAGGGGAGCCTTTACGCAGCCCCACATGCAACTGGACCCTCCGGGTTCAATTTTTCCGAGCAACCCTAAATATATTACTAGCCGGCATGGGAGAAGACTGAAAACCCGGGCCCCAGAAAACGCGTTTCAAGCCCCTTTGGACCATCCAAAGGTGTCACCAAAGGAAGGCTTTGGGTACAAGTGATCTCCCCAGGGGAGCCTTTACGCAGCCCCACATGCAACTGGACCCTCCGGGTTGGCTGTTTCCGTGTATCCCTAAACGTAGCCCTTGCCGGCATCGAAGTCGAGTGAAAAATCTGGCCCCAGGAAATGCGTTGCGAGCCCTTTTCCCCCATCCAAAAGTGTCGCCAAAGGAAGGCTTTGGGTACAAGTGAACTCCCCAGGGGAGCCTTTACGCAGCCCCACATGCAACTGGACCCTCCGGGTTCGCTGTTCCTGAGCAAACCTAAACGTAGCCCTGGCCGTCATAGGAGACGACTGAAAAATCAGGCCCCAGGAAATGCGTTGCGAGCCCCTTCGGACCATCCAAAAGTGCCCCCAAAGGAAGGCTTTGGGTACATCTGAAGTTCCCAGGGGAGCCTTTACGCAGCCCCACATGCAACTGGACCCTCCGGGTTCGATTTTTCCGAGCAACCCTAATTATATCCCTAACTGGCATGGGAGAAGACTGAACACCCGGGCCCCAGAAAACGCGTTGCAAGCCCCTTTGGACCATCCAAAAGTGTCACCAAAGGAAGGCTTTGGGTACAAGAGAACTCCCCAGGGGAGCCTTTACGCAGCCCCACATGCAACTGGACCCTCCGGGTTCGCTGTTCATGAGCAAACCTAAACGTAGCCCTAGCCGTCATCGGAGACGACTGAAAAATCAGGCCCCAGGAAATGCGTTGCGAGCCCTTTTCGCCCATACAAAAGTGTCACCAAAGGAAGGCTTTGGGTACATCTGAAGTTCCCAGGGGAGCCTTTACGCAGCCCCACATGCAACTGGACCCTTCGGGTTCGCTGTTTCCGAGCATCCCTAAACATAGCCCTAGCCGTCATCGGAGACGAGTGAAAAATCAGGCCCCAGGAAATGCGTTGCGAGCCCCTTCGGACCATCCAAAAGTGCCCCCAAAGGAAGGCTTTGGGTACAAGTGAACTCCCCAGGGGAGCCTTTACGCCGCCCCACATGCAACTGGACCCTTCGGGTTCGCTGTTTCCGAGCATCCCTAAACATAGCCCTAGCCAGCATCGATGACGACTGAAAAATCACGCCCCAGGAAATGCGTTCCGAGGCCTTTTCGCCCATCCAAAAGTGCCCGCAAAGGAAGACTTTGGGTACAAGAGAACTCCCCAGGGGAGCCTTTACGCAGCCCCACATGCAACTGGACCCTCCGGGTTCGCTGTTTCCGAGCATCCCTAAACATAACCCTAGACGGCATCGAAGACGAATGAAAAATCAGGCCCCAGGAAATGCGTTCCGAGCCCTTTTCGCTCATCCAAAAGTGCCCCCAAAGGAAGGCTTTGGGTACAAGTGAACTCCCCAGGGGAGCCTTTACGCAGCCCCACATGCAACTGGACAATTCGGGTTCGCTGTTCCTTACCAAAACTAAACGTAGCCCTGGCCGTCATAGGAGACGACTGAAAAATCAGGCCCCAGGAAATGCGTTGCGAGCCCCTTTGGACCATCCAAAAGTGCCTCCAAAGGAAGGCTTTGGGTACATCTGAAGTTCCCAGGGGAGCCTTTACGCAGCCCCACATGCAACTGGACCCTCCGGGTTCGATTTTTCCGAGCAACCCTAAATATATTACTAGCCGGCATGGGAGAAGACTGAAAACCCGGGCCCCAGAAAACGCGTTTCAAGCCCCTTTGGACCATCCAAAGGTGTCACCAAAGGAAGGCTTTGGGTACAAGTGATCTCCCCAGGGGAGCCTTTACGCAGCCCCACATGCAACTTGACCCTCCGGGTTCGATTTTTCCGAGCAACCCTAAACGTAGCCCTTGCCGGCATCGAAGACGAGTGAAAAATCAGGCCCCAGGAAATGCGTTGCGAGCCCTTTTCCCCCATCCAAAAGTGTCGCCAAAGGAAGGCTTTGGGTACAAGTGAACTCCCCAGGGGAGCCTTTACGCAGCCCCACATGCAACTGGACCCTCCGGGTTCGCTGTTCCTGAGCAAACCTAAACGTAGCCCTGGCCGTCATAGGAGACGACTGAAAAATCAGGCCCCAGGAAATGCGTTGCGAGCCCCTTCGGACCATCCAAAAGTGCCCCCAAAGGAAGGCTTTGGGTACATCTGAAGTTCCCAGGGGAGCCTTTACGCAGCCCCACATGCAACTGGACCCTCCGGGTTCGCTGTTCATGAGCAAACGTAAACGTAGCCCTAGCCGTCATCGGAGACGACTGAAAAATCAGGCCCCAGGAAATGCGTTGCGAGCCCTTTTCGCCCATACAAAAGTGTCACCAAAGGAAGGCTTTGGGTACATCTGAAGTTCCCAGGGGAGCCTTTACGCAGCCCCACATGCAACTGGACCCTTCGGGTTCGCTGTTTCCGAGCATCCCTAAACATAGCCCTAGCCGTCATCGGAGACGAGTGAAAAATCAGGCCCCAGGAAATGCGTTGCGAGCCCCTTCGGACCATCCAAAAGTGCCCCCAAAGGAAGGCTTTGGGTACAAGTGAACTCCCCAGGGGAGCCTTTACGCAGCCCCACATGCAACTGGACCCTCCGGGTTCGCTGTTTCCGAGCATCCCTAAACATAGCCCTAGCCGGCATCAATGACGACTGAAAAATCAGGCCCCAGGAAATGCGTTACGAGCCCTTTTCACCCATACAAAAGTGCCCCCAAAGGAAGGCTTTGGGTACAAGTGAACTCCCCAGGGGAGCCTTTACGCAGACCCACATCAACTGGACCCTCCGGGTTCGCTATTTCCGAGCATCCCTAAACATAGCCCTAGCCGGCATCGATGACGACTGAAAAATCAGGCCCCAGGAAATGCGTTGCGAGCCCCTTTGGACCATCCAAAAGTGCCCGCAAAGGAAGACTTTGGGTACAAGTGAACTCCCCAGGGGAGCCTTTACGCAGCCCCACATGCAACTGGACCCTCCGGGTTCGCTGTTTCCGAGCATCCCTAAACATAGCCCTAGCCGGCATCGAAGACAAGTGAAAAATCAGGCCCCAGGAAATGCGTTGCGAGCCCCTTCGGACCATCCAAAAGTGCCCCCAAAGGAAGGCTTTGGGTACAAGTGAACTCCCCAGGGGAGCCTTTACGCAGCCCCACATGCAACTGGACCCTCCGGGTTCGCTGTTTCCGAGCATCCCTAAACATAGCCCTAGCCGGCATCGAAGACGACTGAAAAATCAGGCCCCAGGAAATGCGTTGCGAGCCCTTTTCGCCCATCCAAAAGTGCCCCCAAAGGAAGGCTTTGGGTACAAGTGAACTCCCCAGGGGAGCCTTTACGCAGCCCCACATGCAACTGGACACTCCGGGTTCGCCGTTTCCGAGCATCCCTAAACATAGCCCTAGCCGGCATCGATGACGACTGAAAAATCAGGCCCCAGGAAATGCGTTGCGAGCCCCTTAGGACCATCCAAAAGTGTCACCAAAGGAAGGCTTTGGGTACAAGTGAACTCCCCAGGGGAGCCTTTACGCAGCCCCACATGCAACTGGACCCTCCGGGTTCGATTTTTCCGAGCAAACCTAAATATATCACTAGCCGGCATGAGAGAAGACTGAAAACCCGGGCCCCAGAAAACGCGTTGCAAGCCCCTTTGGACCATCCAAAAGTGTCACCAAAGGAAGGCTTTGGGTACAAGTGAACTCCCCAGGGGAGCCTTTACGCAGCCCCACATGCAACTGGACCCTCCGGGTTCGCTGTTCATGAGCAAACCTAAACGTAGCCCTAGCCGTCATCGGAGACGACTGAAAAATCAGGCCCCAGGAAATGCGTTGCAAGCCCTTTTCGCCCATCCAAATGTGCCCCCAAAGGAAGACTTTGGGTACAAGAGAACTCCACAGGGGAGCCTTTACGCAGCCCCACATGCAACTGGACCCTCCGGGTTCGCTGTTTCCGAGCATCCCTAAACATAGCCCTAGCCGGCATCGAAGACGACTGAAAAATCAGGCCCCAGGAAATGCGTTGCGAGCCCTTTTCGCTCATCCAAAAGTGCCCCCAAAGGAAGGCATTGGGTACAAGTGAACTCCCCAGGGGAGCCTTTACGCAGCCCCACATGCAACTGGACCCTCCGGGTTCGCTGTTTCCGAGCATCCCTAAACATAGCCCTAGCCGGCATCGAAGACAAGTGAAAAATCAGGCCCCAGGAAATGCGTTGCGAGCCCCTTCGGACCATCCAAAAGTGCCCCCAAAGGAAGGCTTTGGGTACAAGTGAACTCCCCAGGGGAGCCTTTACGCAGCCCCACATGCAACTGGACCATTCGGGTTCGCTGTTTCCGAGCATCCCTAAACATAGCCCTAGCCGGCATCGAAGACGACTGAAAAATCAGGCCCCAGGAAATGCGTTGCGAGCCCTTTTCGTCCATTCAAAAGTGCCCCCAAAGGAAGGCTTTGGGTACAAGTGAACTCCCCAGGGGAGCCTTTACGCAGCCCCACATGCAACTGGACCCTCCGGGTTCGCTGTTCATGAGAAAACCTAAACGTACCCATAGCCGTCATAGGAGACGACTGAAAAATCAGGCCCCAGGAAATGCGTTGCGAGCCCCTTTGGACCATCCAAAAGTGCCCCCAAAGAAAGGCTTTGGGTACAAGTGAACTCCCCAGGGGAGCCTTTACGCAGCCCCACATGCAACTGGACCCTTCGGGTTCGCTGTTTCCGAGCATCCCTAAACCTAGCCCTAGCCGGCATCGATGACGACTGAAAAATCAGGCCCCTGGAAATGCGTTGCGAGCCCTTTTCGCCCATCCAAAAGTGCCCCCAAAGGAAGGCTTTGGGTACAAGTGAACTCCCCAGGGGAGCCTTTACGCAGCCCCACATGCAACTGGACACTCCGGGTTCGCCGTTTCCGAGCATCCCTAAACATAGCCCTAGCCGGCATCGATGACGACTGAAAAATCAGGCCCCAGGAAATTCGTTGCGAGCCCCTTAGGACCATCCAAAAGTGTCGCCAAAGGAAGGCTTTGGGTACAAGTGAACTCCCCAGGGGAGCCTTTACGCAGCCCCACATGCAACTGGACCCTCCGGGTTCGATTTTTCCGAGCAAACCTAAATATATCACTAGCCGGCATGAGAGAAGACTGAAAACCCGGGCCCCAGAAAACGCGTTGCAAGCCCCTTTGGACCATCCAAAAGTGTCACCAAAGGAAGGCTTTGGGTACAAGTGAACTCCCCAGGGGAGCCTTTACGCAGCCCCACATGCAACTGGACCCTCCGGGTTCGCTGTTCATGAGCAAACCTAAACGTAGCCCTAGCCGTCATCGGAGACGACTGAAAAATCAGGCCCCAGGAAATGCGTTGCAAGCCCTTTTCGCCCATCCAAATGTGCCCCCAAAGGAAGACTTTGGGTACAAGAGAACTCCACAGGGGAGCCTTTACGCAGCCCCACATGCAACTGGACCCTCCGGGTTCGCTGTTTCCGAGCATCCCTAAACATAGTCCTAGACGGCATCGGAGACGAGTGAAAAATCAGGCCCCAGGAAATGCGTTACGAGCCCTTTTCGCCCATCCAAATGTGCCCCCAAAGGAAGGCTTTGGGTACAAGTGAACTCCCCAGGGGAGCCTTTACGCAGCCCCACATGCAACTGGACCCTCCGGGTTCGATTTTTCCGAGCAAACCTAAATATATCACTAGCCGGCATGAGAGAAGACTGAAAACCCGGGCCCCAGAAAACGCGTTGCAAGCCCCTTTGGACCATCCAAAAGTGTCACCAAAGGAAGGCTTTGGGTACAAGTGATCTCCCCAGGGGAGCCTTTACGCAGCCCCACATGCAACTGGACCCTCCGGGTTCGCTGTTCCTGAGCAAACCTAAACGTAGCCCTGGCCGTCAAAGGAGACGACTGAAAAATCAGGCCCCAGGAAATGCGTTGCGAGCCCCTTCGGACCATCCAAAAGTGCCCCCAAAGGAAGGCTTTGGGTACATCTGAAGTTCCCAGGGGAGCCTTTACGCAGCCCCACATGCAACTGGACTCTCCGGGTTCGCTGTTCATGAGCAAACGTAAACGTAGCCCTAGCCGTCATCGGAGACGACTGAAAAATCAGGCCCCAGGAAATGCGTTGCGAGCCCTTTTCGCCCATACAAAAGTGTCACCAAAGGAAGGCTTTGGGTACATCTGAAGTTCCCAGGGGAGCCTTTACGCAGCCCCACATGCAACTGGACCCTTCGGGTTCGCTGTTTCCGAGCATCCCTAAACATAGCCCTAGCCGTCATCGGAGACGAGTGAAAAATCAGGCCCCAGGAAATGCGTTGCGAGCCCCTTCGGACCATCCAAAAGTGCCCCCAAAGGAAGGCTTTGGGTACAAGTGAACTCCCCAGGGGAGCCTTTACGCAGCCCCACATGCAACTGGACCCTCCGGGTTCGCTGTTTCCGAGCATCCCTAAACATAGCCCTAGCCGGCATCAATGACGACTGAAAAATCAGGCCCCAGGAAATGCGTTACGAGCCCTTTTCACCCATCCAAAAGTGCCCCCAAAGGAAGGCTTTGGGTACAAGTGAACTCCCCAGGGGAGCCTTTACGCAGACCCACATCAACTGGACCCTCCGGGTTCGCTGTTTCCGAGCATCCCTAAACATAGCCCTAGCCGGCATCGATGACGACTGAAAAATCAGGCCCCAGGAAATGCGTTGCGAGCCCCTTTGGACCATCCAAAAGTGCCCGCAAAGGAAGACTTTGGGTACAAGTGAACTCCCCAGGGGAGCCTTTACGCAGCCCCACATGCAACTGGACCCTCCGGGTTCGCTGTTTCCGAGCATCCCTAAACATAGCACTAGACGGCATCGAAGACGAATGAAAAATCAGGCCCCAGGAAATGCGTTGCGAGCCCTTTTCGCTCATCCAAAAGTGCCCCCAAAGGAAGGCTTTGGGTACAAGTGAACTCCCCAGGGGAGCCTTTACGCAGCCCCACATGCAACTGGACCATTCGGGTTCGCTGTTTCCGAGCATCCCTAAACATAGCCCTAGCCGGCATCGAAGACGACTGAAAAATCAGGCCCCAGGAAATGCGTTGCGAGCCCTTTTCGTCCATTCAAAAGTGCCCCCAAAGGAAGGCTTTGGGTACAAGTGAACTCCCCAGGGGAGCCTTTACGCAGCCCCACATGCAACTGGACCCTCCGGGTTCGCTGTTCATGAGCAAACCTAAACGTACCCATAGCCGTCATAGGAGACGACTGAAAAATCAGGCCCCAGGAAATGCGTTGCGAGCCCCTTTGGACCATCCAAAAGTGCCCCCAAAGAAAGGCTTTGGGTACAAGTGAACTCCCCAGGGGAGCCTTTACGCAGCCCCACATGCAACTGGACCCTTCGGGTTCGCTGTTTCCGAGCATCCCTAAACCTAGCCCTAGCCGGCATCGATGACGACTGAAAAATCAGGCCCCTGGAAATGCGTTGCGAGCCCTTTTCGCCCATCCAAAAGTGCCCCCAAAGGAAGGCTTTGGGTACAAGTGAACTCCCCAGGGGAGCCTTTACGCAGCCCCACATGCAACTGGACACTCCGGGTTCGCCGTTTCCGAGCATCCCTAAACATAGCCCTAGCCGGCATCGATGACGACTGAAAAATCAGGCCCCAGGAAATTCGTTGCGAGCCCCTTAGGACCATCCAAAAGGGTCACCAAAGGAAGGCTTTGGGTACAAGTGAACTCCCCAGGGGAGCCTTTACGCAGCCCCACATGCAACTGGACCCTCCGGGTTCGCTGTTCATGAGCAAACCTAAACGTAGCCCTAGCCGTCATCGGAGACGACTGAAAAATCAGGCCCCAGGAAATGCGTTGCAAGCCCTTTTCGCCCATCCAAATGTGCCCCCAAAGGAAGACTTTGGGTACAAGAGAACTCCACAGGGGAGCCTTTACGCAGCCCCACATGCAACTGGACCCTCCGGGTTCGCTGTTTCCGAGCATCCCTAAACATAGCACTAGACGGCATCGAAGACGAATGAAAAATCAGGCCCCAGGAAATGCGTTGTGAGCCCTTTTCGCTCATCCAAAAGTGCCCCCAAAAAAAGGCTTTGGGTACAAGTGAACTCCCCAGGGGAGCCTTTACGCAGCCCCACGTGCAACTGGACCCTCCGGGTTCGCTGTTTCCGAGCATCCCTAAACATAGCCCTAGCCGGCATCGAAGACAAGTGAAAAATCAGGCCCCAGGAAATGCGTTGCGAGCCCCTTCGGACCATCCAAAAGTGCCCCCAAAGGAAGGCTTTGGGTACAAGTGAACTCCCCAGGGGAGCCTTTACGCAGCCCCACATGCAACTGGACCATTCGGGTTCGCTGTTTCCGAGCATCCCTAAACATAGCCCTAGCCGGCATCGAAGACGACTGAAAAATCAGGCCCCAGGAAATGCGTTGCGAGCCCTTTTCGTCCATTCAAAAGTGCCCCCAAAGAAAGGCTTTGGGTACAAGTGAACTCCCCAGGGGAGCCTTTACGCAGCCCCACATGCAACTGGACCCTCCGTTTTCGCTGTTTCCGAGCATCCCTAAACCTAGCCCTAGCCGGCATCGATGACGACTGAAAAATCAGGCCCCTGGAAATGCGTTGCGAGCCCTTTTCGCCCATCCAAAAGTGCCCCCAAAGGAAGGCTTTGGGTACAAGTGAACTCCCCAGGGGAGCCTTTACGCAGCCCCACATGCAACTGGACACTCCGGGTTCGCCGTTTCCGAGCATCCCTAAACATAGCCCTAGCCGGCATCGATGACGACTGAAAAATCAGGCCCCAGGAAATTCGTTGCGAGCCCCTTAGGACCATCCAAAAGTGTCACCAAAGGAAGGCTTTGGGTACAAGTGAACTCCCCAGGGGAGCCTTTACGCAGCCCCACATGCAACTGGACCCTCCGGGTTCGATTTTTCCGAGCAAACCTAAATATATCACTAGCCGGCATGAGAGAAGACTGAAAACCCGGGCCCCAGAAAACGCGTTGCAAGCCCCTTTGGACCATCCAAAAGTGTCACCAAAGGAAGGCTTTGGGTACAAGTGAACTCCCCAGGGGAGCCTTTACGCAGCCCCACATGCAACTGGACCCTCCGGGTTCGCTGTTCATGAGCAAACCTAAACGTAGCCCTAGCCGTCATCGGAGACGACTGAAAAATCAGGCCCCAGGAAATGCGTTGCAAGCCCTTTTCGCCCATCCAAATGTGCCCCCAAAGGAAGACTTTGGGTACAAGAGAACTCCACAGGGGAGCCTTTACGCAGCCCCACATGCAACTGGACCCTCCGGGTTCGCTGTTTCCGAGCATCCCTAAACATAGCCCTAGCCGGCATCGAAGACAAGTGAAAAATCAGGCCCCAGGAAATGCGTTGCGAGCCCCTTCGGACCATCCAAAAGTGCCCCCAAAGGAAGGCTTTGGGTACAAGTGAACTCCCCAGGGGAGCCTTTACGCAGCCCCACATGCAACTGGACCCTCCGGGTTCGATTTTTCCGAGCAAACCTAAATATATCACTAGCCGGCATGAGAGAAGACTGAAAACCCGGGCCCCAGAAAACGCGTTGCAAGCCCCTTTGGACCATCCAAAAGTGCCCCCAAAGGAAGGCTTTGGGTACAAGTGATCTCCCCAGGGGAGCCTTTACGCAGCCCCACATGCAACTGGACCCTCCGGGTTCGCTGTTCATGAGCAAACCTAAACGTAGCCCTAGCCGTCATCGGAGACGACTGAAAAATCCGGCCCCAGGAAATGCGTTGCCTGCCCCTTTGGACCATCCAAAAGTGCCCGCAAAGGAAGGCTTTGGGTACAAGTGAACTCCCCAGGGGAGCCTTTACGCAGCCCCACATGCAACTGGACCCTCTGGGTTCGCTGTTTCGGAGCATCCCTAAACATAGGCCTAGCCGACATCGATGACGACTGAAAAATCAGACCCCAGGAAATGCGTTACGAGCCCGTTAGGACCATCCAAAAGTGCCCCCAAAGGAAGGCTTTGGGTACAAGTGAACTCCCCAGGGGAGCCTTTACGCAGCCCCACATGCAACTGGACCCTTCGGGTTCGCTGTTTCCGAGCATCCCTAAACATAGCCCTAGCCGGCATCGATGACGACTGAAAAATCAGGCCCAAGGAAATGCGTTCCAAGGCCCCTTTGGACCATCCAAAAGTGCCCCCAAAGGAAGGCTTTGGGTACAAGAGAACTCCCCAGGGGAGCCTTTACGCAGCCCCACATGCAACTGGACCCTCCGGGTTCGCTGTTTCCGAGCATCCCTAAACATAGCCCTAGCCGGCGTCGATGACGAGTGTAAAATCAGGCCCCAGGAAATGCGTTCCGAGGCCCTTTCAACCACCCAAAAGTGCCCCCAAAGGAAGACTTTGGGTACAAGTGAACTCCCCAGGGGAGCCTTTACGCAGCCCCACATGCAACTGGACCCTTCGGGTTCGATGTTTCCGAGCATCCCTAAACATAGCCCTAGCCAGCATCGATGACGACTGAAAAATCACGCCCCAGAAAATGCGTTCCGAGGCCTTTTCGCCCATCCAAAAGTGCCCGCAAAGGAAGACTTTGGGTACAAGAGAACTCCCCAGGGGAGCCTTTACGCAGCCCCACATGCAACTGGACCCTCCGGGTTCGCTGTTTCCGAGCATCCCTAAACATAGCACTAGACGGCATCGAAGACGAATGAAAAATCAGGCCCCAGGAAATGCGTTCCGAGCCCTTTTCGCTCATCCAAAAGTGCCCCCAAAGGAAGGCTTTGGGTACAAGTGAACTCCCCAGGGGAGCCTTTACGCAGCCCCACATGCAACTGGACCCTCCGGGTTCGCTGTTTCCGAGCATCCCTAAACATAGCCCTAGCCGGCATCGAAGACAAGTGAAAAATGAGGACCCAGGAAATGCATTGCGAGCCCCTTCGGACCATCCAAAAGTGCCCCCAAAGGAAGGCTTTGGGTACAAGTGAACTCCCCAGGGGAGACTTTACGCAGCCCCACATGCAACTGGACAATTCGGGTTCGCTGTTCCTTACCAAAACTAAACGTAGCCCTGGCCGTCATAGGAGACGACTGAAAAATCAGGCCCCAGGAAATGCGTTGCGAGCACCTTCGGCCCATCCAAAAGTGCCTCCAAAGGAAGGCTTTGGGTACATCTGAAGTTCCCAGGGGAGCCTTTACGCAGCCCCACATGCAAATGGACCCTCCGGGTTCAATTTTTCCGAGCAACCCTAAATATATTACTAGCCGGCATGGGAGAAGACTGAAAACCCGGGCCCCAGAAAACGCGTTTCAAGCCCCTTTGGACCATCCAAAAGTGCCCCCAAAGGAAGGCTTTGGGTACAAGTGAACTCCCCAGGGGAGCCTTTACGCAGCCCCACATGCAACTGGACCCTCCGGGTTCGCTGTTTCCGAGCATCCCTAAACATAGCCCTAGCCGGCATCGATGACGACTGAAAAATCAGGCCCCAGGAAATGCGTTGCGAGCCCCTTTGGACCATCCAAAAGTGCCCGCAAAGGAAGACTTTGGGTACAAGTGAACTCCCCAGGGGAGCCTTTACGCAGCCCCACATGCAACTGGACCCTCCGGGTTCGCTGTTTCCGAGCATCCCTAAACATAGCACTACACGGCATCGAAGACGAATGAAAAATCAGGCCCCAGGAAATGCGTTGCGAGCCCTTTTCGCTCATCCAAAAGTGCCCCCAAAGGAAGGCTTTGGGTACAAGTGAACTCCCCAGGGGAGCCTTTACGCAGCCCCACATGCAACTGGACCCTCCGGGTTCGCTGTTTCCGAGCATCCCTAAACATAGCCCTAGCCGGCATCGAAGACAAGTGAAAAATCAGGCCCCAGGAAATGCGTTGCGAGCCCCTTCGGACCATCCAAAAGTGCCCCCAAAGGAAGGCTTTGGGTACAAGTGAACTCCCCAGGGGAGCCTTTACGCAGCCCCACATGCAACTGGACCATTCGGGTTCGCTGTTTCCGAGCATCCCTAAACATAGCCCTAGCCGGCATCGAAGACGACTGAAAAATCAGGCCCCAGGAAATGCGTTGCGAGCCCTTTTCGTCCATTCAAAAGTGCCCCCAAAGGAAGGCTTTGGGTACAAGTGAACTCCCCAGGGGAGCCTTTACGCAGCCCCACATGCAACTGGACCCTCCGGGTTCGCTGTTCATGAGCAAACCTAAACGTACCCATAGCCGTCATAGGAGACGACTGAAAAATCAGGCCCCAGGAAATGCGTTGCGAGCCCCTTTGGACCATCCAAAAGTGCCCCCAAAGAAAGGCTTTGGGTACAAGTGAACTCCCCAGGGGAGCCTTTACGCAGCCCCACATGCAACTGGACCCTTCGGGTTCGCTGTTTCCGAGCATCCCTAAACCTAGCCCTAGCCGGCATCGATGACGACTGAAAAATCAGGCCCCTGGAAATGCGTTGCGAGCCCTTTTCGCCCATCCAAAAGTGCCCCCAAAGGAAGGCTTTGGGTACAAGTGAACTCCCCAGGGGAGCCTTTACGCAGCCCCACATGCAACTGGACACTCCGGGTTCGCCGTTTCCGAGCATCCCTAAACATAGCCCTAGCCGGCATCGATGACGACTGAAAAATCAGGCCCCAGGAAATTCGTTGCGAGCCCCTTAGGACCATCCAAAAGTGTCACCAAAGGAAGGCTTTGGGTACAAGTGAACTCCCCAGGGGAGCCTTTACGCAGCCCCACATGCAACTGGACCCTCCGGGTTCGATTTTTCCGAGCAAACCTAAATATATCACTAGCCGGCATGAGAGAAGACTGAAAACCCGGGCCCCAGAAAACGCGTTGCAAGCCCCTTTGGACCATCCAAAAGTGTCACCAAAGGAAGGCTTTGGGTACAAGTGAACTCCCCAGGGGAGCCTTTACGCAGCCCCACATGCAACTGGACCCTCCGGGTTCGCTGTTCATGAGCAAACCTAAACGTAGCCCTAGCCGTCATCGGAGACGACTGAAAAATCAGGCCCCAGGAAATGCGTTGCAAGCCCTTTTCGCCCATCCAAATGTGCCACCAAAGGAAGACTTTGGGTACAAGAGAACTCCACAGGGGAGCCTTTACGCAGCCCCACATGCAACTGGACCCTCCGGGTTCGCTGTTTCCGAGCATCCCTAAACATAGTCCTAGACGGCATCGGAGACGAGTGAAAAATCAGGCCCCAGGAAATGCGTTACGAGCCCTTTTCGCCCATCCAAATGTGCCCCCAAAGGAAGGCTTTGGGTACAAGTGAACTCCCCAGGGGAGCCTTTACGCAGCCCCACATGCAACTGGACCCTCCGGGTTCGATGTTTCCGAGCATCCCTAAACATAGCCCTAGACGGAATCGAAGTCGACTGAAAAATCAGACCGCAGGAAATGCGTTGCAAGCCCTTTTCGTCCAACCAAAAGTGCCCCCAAAGGAAGGCTTTGGGTACAAGTGAACTCCCCAGGGGAGCCTTTACGCAGCCCCACATGCAACTGGACCCTCCGGGTTCGATTTTTCCGAGCAAACCTAAATATATCACTAGCCGGCATGAGAGAAGACTGAAAACCCGGGCCCCAGAAAACGCGTTGCAAGCCCCTTTGGACCATCCAAAAGTGTCACCAAAGGAAGGCTTTGGGTACAAGTGATCTCCCCAGGGGAGCCTTTACGCAGCCCCACATGCAACTGGACCCTCCGTGTTCGCTGTTCATGAGCAAACCTAAACGTAGCCCTAGCCGTCATCGGAGACGACTGAAAAATCCGGCCCCAGGAAATGCGTTGCCTGCCCCTTTGGACCATCCAAAAGTGCCCGCAAAGGAAGGCTTTGGGTACAAGTGAACTCCCCAGGGGAGCCTTTACGCAGCCCCACATGCAACTGGACCCTGCGGGTTCGCTGTTTCCGAGCATCCCTAAACATAGCCCTAGCCGGCATCGATGACGACTGAAAAATCAGGCCCCAAGAAATGCGTTGCGAGCCCCTTTGGACCATCCAAAAGTGCCCCCAAAGGAAGGCTTTGGGTACAAGAGAACTCCCCAGGGGAGCCTTTACGCAGCCCCACATGCAACTGGACCCTCCGGGTTCGCTGTTTCCGAGCATCCCTAAACATAACCCTAGCCGGCATCGATGACGAGTGTAAAATCAGGCCCCAGGAAATGCGTTCCGAGGCCCTTTCGACCACCCAAAAGTGCCCCCAAAGGAAGACTTTGGGTACAAGTGAACTCCCCAGGGGAGCCTTTACGCAGCCCCACATGCAACTGGACCCTTCGGGTTCGATGTTTCCGAGCATCCCTAAACATAGCCCTAGCCAGCATCGATGACGACTGAAAAATCACGCCCCAGAAAATGCGTTCCGAGGCCTTTTCGCCCATCCAAAAGTGCCCGCAAAGGAAGACTTTGGGTACAAGAGAACTCCCCAGGGGAGCCTTTACGCAGCCCCACATGCAACTGGACCCTCCGGGTTCGCTGTTTCCGAGCATCCCTAAACATAACCCTAGACGGCATCGAAGACGAATGAAAAATCAGGCCCCAGGAAATGCGTTCCGAGCCCTTTTCGCTCATCCAAAAGTGCCCCCAAAGGAAGGCTTTGGGTACAAGTGAACTCCCCAGGGGAGCCTTTACGCAGCCCCACATGCAACTGGACCCTCCGGGTTCGCTGTTTCCGATCATCCCTAAACATAGCCCTAGCCGGCATCGAAGACAAGTGAAAAATGAGGACCCAGGAAATGCATTGCGAGCCCCTTCGGACCATCCAAAAGTGCCCCCAAAGGAAGGCTTTGGGTACAAGTGAACTCCCCAGGGGAGCCTTTACGCAGCCCCACATGCAACTGGACAATTCGGGTTCGCTGTTCCTTACCAAAACTAAACGTAGCCCTGGCCGTCATAGGAGACGACTGAAAAATCAGGCCCCAGGAAATGCGTTGCGAGCACCTTCGGCCCATCCAAAAGTGCCTCCAAAGGAAGGCTTTGGGTACATCTGAAGTTACCAGGGGAGCCTTTACGCAGCCCCACATGCAACTGGACCCTCCGGGTTCAATTTTTCCGAGCAACCCTAAATATATTACTAGCCGGCATGGGAGAAGACTGAAAACCCGGGCCCCAGAAAACGCGTTTCAAGCCCCTTTGGACCATCCAAAGGTGTCACCAAAGGAAGGCTTTGGGTACAAGTGATCTCCCCAGGGGAGCCTTTACGCAGCCCCACATGCAACTGGACCCTCCGGGTTCGCTGTTTCCGTGTATCCCTAAACGTAGCCCTTGCCGGCATCGAAGACGAGTGAAAAATCTGGCCCCAGGAAATGCGTTGCGAGCCCTTTTCCCCCATCCAAAAGTGTCGCCAAAGGAAGGCTTTGGGTACAAGTGAACTCCCCAGGGGAGCCTTTACGCAGCCCCACATGCAACTGGACCCTCCGGGTTCGATTTTTCCGAGCAACCCTAATTATATCCCTAACTGGCATGGGAGAAGACTGAACACCCGGGCCCCAGAAAACGCGTTGCAAGCCCCTTTGGACCATCCAAAAGTGTCACCAAAGGAAGGCTTTGGGTACAAGAGAACTCCCCAGGGGAGCCTTTACGCAGCCCCACATGCAACTGGACCCTCCGGGTTCGCTGTTCATGAGCAAACCTAAACGTAGCCCTAGCCGTCATCGGAGACGAGTGAAAAATCAGGCCCCAGGAAATGCGTTGCGAGCCCCTTCGGACCATCCAAAAGTGCCCCCAAAGGAAGGCTTTGGGTACAAGTGAACTCCCCAGGGGAGCCTTTACGCAGCCCCACATGCAACTGGACCCTTCGGGTTCGCTGTTTCCGAGCATCCCTAAACATAGCCCTAGCCAGCATCGATGACGACTGAAAAATCACGCCCCAGGAAATGCGTTCCGAGGCCTTTTCGCCCATCCAAAAGTGCCCGCAAAGGAAGACTTTGGGTACAAGAGAACTCCCCAGGGGAGCCTTTACGCAGCCCCACATGCAACTGGACCCTCCGGGTTCGCTGTTTCCGAGCATCCCTAAACATAACCCTAGACGGCATCGAAGACGAATGAAAAATCAGGCCCCAGGAAATGCGTTCCGAGCCCTTTTCGCTCATCCAAAAGTGCCCCCAAAGGAAGGCTTTGGGTACAAGTGAACTCCCCAGGGGAGCCTTTACGCAGCCCCACATGCAACTGGACCCTCCGGGTTCGCTGTTTCCGAGCATCCCTAAACATAGCCCTAGCCGGCATCGAAGACAAGTGAAAAATGAGGACCCAGGAAATGCATTGCGAGCCCCTTCGGACCATCCAAAAGTGCCCCCAAAGGAAGGCTTTGGGTACAAGTGAACTCCCCAGGGGAGCCTTTACGCAGCCCCACATGCAACTGGACAATTCGGGTTCGCTGTTCCTTACCAAAACTAAACGTAGCCCTGGCCGTCATAGGAGACGACTGAAAAATCAGGCCCCAGGAAATGCGTTGCGAGCCCTTTTGGACCATCCAAAAGTGCCTCCAAAGGAAGGCTTTGGGTACATCTGAAGTTCCCAGGGGAGCCTTTACGCAGCCCCACATGCAACTGGACCCTCCGGGTTCGATTTTTCCGAGCAACCCTAAATATATTACTAGCCGGCATGGGAGAAGACTGAAAACCCGGGCCCCAGAAAACGCGTTTCAAGCCCCTTTGGACCATCCAAAGGTGTCACCAAAGGAAGGCTTTGGGTACAAGTGATCTCCCCAGGGGAGCCTTTACGCAGCCCCACATGCAACTGGACCCTCCGGGTTCGATTTTTCCGAGCAACCCTAAACGTAGCCCTTGCCGGCATCGAAGACGAGTGAAAAATCAGGCCCCAGGAAATGCGTTGCGAGCCCTTTTCCCCCATCCAAAAGTGTCGCCAAAGGAAGGCTTTGGGTACAAGTGAACTCCCCAGGGGAGCCTTTACGCAGCCCCACATGCAACTGGACCCTCCGGGTTCGCTGTTCCTGAGCAAACCTAAACGTAGCCCTGGCCGTCATAGGAGACGACTGAAAAATCAGGCCCCAGGAAATGCGTTGCGAGCCCCTTCGGACCATCCAAAAGTGTCACCAAAGGAAGGCTTTGGGTACAAGTGAACTCCCCAGGGGAGCCTTTACGCAGCCCCACATGCAACTGGACCCTCCGGGTTCGCTGTTCATGAGCAAACCTAAACGTAGCCCTAGCCGTCATCGGAGACGACTGAAAAATCAGGCCCCAGGAAATGCGTTGCGAGCCCTTTTCGCCCATACAAAAGTGTCACCAAAGGAAGGCTTTGGGTACATCTGAAGTTCCCAGGGGAGCCTTTACGCAGCCCCACATGCAACTGGACCCTTCGGGTTCGCTGTTTCCGAGCATCCCTAAACATAGCCCTAGCCGTCATCGGAGACGAGTGAAAAATCAGACCCCAGGAAATGCGTTGCGAGCCCCTTCGGACCATCCAAAAGTGCCCCCAAAGGAAGGCTTTGGGTACAAGTGAACTCCCCAGGGGAGCCTTTACGCAGCCCCACATGCAACTGGACCCTCCGGGTTCGCTGTTTCCGAGCATCCCTAAACATAGCCCTAGCCGGCATCAATGACGACTGAAAAATCAGGCCCCAGGAAATGCGTTACGAGCCCTTTTCACCCATCCAAAAGTGCCCCCAAAGGAAGGCTTTGGGTACAAGTGAACTCCCCAGGGGAGCCTTTACGCAGACCCACATCAACTGGACCCTCCGGGTTCGCTATTTCCGAGCATCCCTAAACATAGCCCTAGCCGGCATCGATGACGACTGAAAAATCAGGCCCCAGGAAATGCGTTGCGAGCCCCTTTGGACCATCCAAAAGTGCCCGCAAAGGAAGACTTTGGGTACAAGTGAACTCCCCAGGGGAGCCTTTACGCAGCCCCACATGCAACTGGACCCTCCGGGTTCGCTGTTTCCGAGCATCCCTAAACATAGCACTAGACGGCATCGAAGACGAATGAAAAATCAGGCCCCAGGAAATGCGTTGCGAGCCCTTTTCGCTCATCCAAAAGTGCCCCCAAAGGAAGGCTTTGGGTACAAGTGAACTCCCCAGGGGAGCCTTTACGCAGCCCCACATGCAACTGGACCCTCCGGGTTCGCTGTTTCCGAGCATCCCTAAACATAGCCCTAGCCGGCATCGAAGACAAGTGAAAAATCAGGCCCCAGGAAATGCGTTGCGAGCCCCTTCGGACCATCCAAAAGTGCCCCCAAAGGAAGGCTTTGGGTACAAGAGAACTCCCCAGGGGAGCCTTTACGCAGCCCCACATGCAACTGGACCATTCGGGTTCGCTGTTTCCGAGCATCCCTAAACATAGCCCTAGCCGGCATCGAAGACGACTGAAAAATCAGGCCCCAGGAAATGCATTGCGAGCCCTTTTCGTCCATTCAAAAGTGCCCCCAAAGGAAGGCTTTGGGTACAAGTGAACTCCCCAGGGGAGCCTTTACGCAGCCCCACATGCAACTGGACCCTCCGGGTTCGCTGTTCATGAGCAAACCTAAACGTACCCATAGCCGTCATAGGAGACGACTGAAAAATCAGGCCCCAGGAAATGCGTTGCGAGCCCCTTTGGACCATCCAAAAGTGCCCCCAAAGAAAGGCTTTGGGTACAAGTGAACTCCCCAGGGGAGCCTTTACGCAGCCCCACATGCAACTGGACCCTTCGGGTTCGCTGTTTCCGAGCATCCCTAAACCTAGCCCTAGCCGGCATCGATGACGACTGAAAAATCAGGCCCCTGGAAATGCGTTGCGAGCCCTTTTCGCCCATCCAAAAGTGCCCCCAAAGGAAGGCTTTGGGTACAAGTGAACTCCCCAGGGGAGCCTTTACGCAGCCCCACATGCAACTGGACACTCCGGGTTCGCCGTTTCCGAGCATCCCTAAACATAGCCCTAGCCGGCATCGATGACGACTGAAAAATCAGGCCCCAGGAAATTCGTTGCGAGCCCCTTAGGACCATCCAAAAATGTCACCAAAGGAAGGCTTTGGGTACAAGTGAACTCCCCAGGGGAGCCTTTACGCAGCCCCACATGCAACTGGACCCTCCGGGTTCGATTTTTCCGAGCAAACCTAAATATATCACTAGCCGGCATGAGAGAAGACTGAAAACCCGGGCCCCAGAAAACGCGTTGCAAGCCCCTTTGGACCATCCAAAAGTGTCACCAAAGGAAGGCTTTGGGTACAAGTGAACTCCCCAGGGGAGCCTTTACGCAGCCCCACATGCAACTGGACCCTCCGGGTTCGCTGTTCATGAGCAAACCTAAACGTAGCCCTAGCCGTCATCGGAGACGACTGAAAAATCAGGCCCCAGGAAATGCGTTGCAAGTCCTTTTCGCCCATCCAAATGTGCCCCCAAAGGAAGACTTTGGGTACAAGAGAACTCCCCAGGGGAGCCTTTACGCAGCCCCACATGCAACTGGACCCTCCGGGTTCGCTGTTTCCGAGCATCCCTAAACATAGTCCTAGACGGCATCGGAGACGAGTGAAAAATCAGGCCCCAGGAAATGCGTTACGAGCCCTTTTCGTTCATCCAAATGTGCCCCCAAAGGAAGGCTTTGGGTACAAGTGAACTCCCCAGGGGAGCCTTTACGCAGCCCCACATGCAACTGGACCCTCCGGGTTCGATGTTTCCGAGCATCCCTAAACATAGCCCTAGCCGGAATCGAAGTCGACTGAAAAATCAGACCGCAGGAAATGCGTTGCAAGCCCTTTTCGTCCAACCAAAAGTGCCCCCAAAGGAAGGCTTTGGGTACAAGTGAACTCCCCAGGGGAGCCTTTACGCAGCCCCACATGCAACTGGACCCTCCGGGTTCGATTTTTCCGAGCAAATCTAAATATATCACTAGCCGGCATGAGAGAAGACTGAAAACCCGGGCCCCAGAAAACGCGTTGCAAGCCCCTTTGGACCATCCAAAAGTGTCACCAAAGGAAGGCTTTGGGTACAAGTGATCTCCCCAGGGGAGCCTTTACGCAGCCCCACATGCAACTGGACCCTCCGGGTTCGCTGTTCATGAGCAAACCTAAACGTAGCCCTAGCCGTCATCGGAGACGACTGAAAAATCAGGCCCCAGGAAATGCGTTGCCTGCCCCTTTGGACCATCCAAAAGTGCCCGCAAAGGAAGGCTTTGGGTACAAGTGAACTCCCCAGGGGAGCCTTTACGCAGCCCCACATGCAACTGGACCCTCTGGGTTCGCTGTTTCGGAGCATCCCTAAACATAGGCCTAGCCGACATCGATGACGACTGAAAAATCAGACCCCAGGAAATGCGTTACGAGCCCGTTAGGACCATCCAAAAGTGCCCCCAAAGGAAGGCTTTGGGTACAAGTGAACTCCCCAGGGGAGCCTTTACGCAGCCCCACATGCAACTGGACCCTCCGGGTTCGATTTTTCCGAGCAAATCTAAATATATCACTAGCCGGCATGAGAGAAGACTGAAAACCCGGGCCCCAGAAAACGCGTTGCAAGCCCCTTTGGACCATCCAAAAGTGTCACCAAAGGAAGGCTTTGGGTACAAGTGATCTCCCCAGGGGAGCCTTTACGCAGCCCCACATGCAACTGGACCCTCCGGGTTCGCTGTTCATGAGCAAACCTAAACGTAGCCCTAGCCGTCATCGGAGACGACTGAAAATCAGGCCCCAGGAAATGCGTTGCCTGCCCCTTTGGACCATCCAAAAGTGCCCGCAAAGGAAGGCTTTGGGTACAAGTGAACTCCCCAGGGGAGCCTTTACGCAGCCCCACATGCAACTGGACCCTCTGGGTTCGCTGTTTCGGAGCATCCCTAAACATAGGCCTAGCCGACATCGATGACGACTGAAAAATCAGACCCCAGGAAATGCGTTACGAGCCCGTTAGGACCATCCAAAAGTGCCCCCAAAGGAAGGCTTTGGGTACAAGTGAACTCCCCAGGGGAGCCTTTACGCAGCCCCACATGCAACTGGACCCTCCGGGTTCGCTGTTTCCGAGCATCCCTAAACATAGCCCTAGCCGGCATCGATGACGACTGAAAAATCAGGCCCCAGGAAATGCGTTGCGAGCCCCTTTGGACCATCCAAAAGTGCCCCCAAAGGAAGGCTTTGGGTACAAGAGAACTCCCCAGGGGAGCCTTTACGCAGCCCCACATGCAACTGGACCCTCCGGGTTCGCTGTTTCCGAGCATCCCTAAACATAGCCCTAGCCGGCATCGATGACGAGTGTAAAATCAGGCCCCAGGAAATGCGTTCCGAGGCCCTTTCGACCACCCAAAAGTGCCCCCAAAGGAAGACTTTGGGTACAAGTGAACTCCCCAGGGGAGCCTTTACGCAGCCCCACATGCAACTGGACCCTTCGGGTTCGATGTTTCCGAGCATCCCTAAACATAGCCCTAGCCAGCATCGATGACGACTGAAAAATCACGCCCCAGAAAATGCGTTCCGAGGCCTTTTCGCCCATCCAAAAGTGCCCGCAAAGGAAGACTTTGGGTACAAGAGAACTCCCCAGGGGAGCCTTTACGCAGCCCCACATGCAACTGGACCCTCCGGGTTCGCTCTTTCCGAGCATCCCTAAACATAACCCTAGACGGCATCGAAGACGAATGAAAAATCAGGCCCCAGGAAATGCGTTGCGAGCCCTTTTCCCCCATCCAAAAGTGTCGCCAAAGGAAGGCTTTGGGTACAAGTGAACTCCCCAGGGGAGCCTTTACGCAGCCCCACATGCAACTGGACAATTCGGGTTCAATTTTTCCGAGCAACCCTAAATATATTACTAGCCGGCATGGGAGAAGACTGAAAACCCGGGCCCCAGAAAACGCGTTTCAAGCCCCTTTGGACCATCCAAAGGTGTCACCAAAGGAAGGCTTTGGGTACAAGTGATCTCCCCAGGGGAGCCTTTACGCAGCCCCACATGCAACTGGACCCTCCGGGTTCGCTGTTTCCGTGTATCCCTAAACGTAGCCCTTGCCGGCATCGAAGACGAGTGAAAAATCTGGCCCCAGGAAATGCGTTGCGAGCCCTTTTCCCCCATCCAAAAGTGTCGCCAAAGGAAGGCTTTGGGTACAAGTGAACTCCCCAGGGGAGCCTTTACGCAGCCCCACATGCAACTGGACCCTCCGGGTTCGCTGTTCCTGAGCAAACCTAAACGTAGCCCTGGCCGTCATAGGAGACGACTGAAAAATCAGGCCCCAGGAAATGCGTTGCGAGCCCCTTCGGACCATCCAAAAGTGCCCCCAAAGGAAGGCTTTGGGTACATCTGAAGTTCCCAGGGGAGCCTTTACGCAGCCCCACATGCAACTGGACCCTCCGGGTTCGATTTTTCCGAGCAAACCTAAATATATCACTAGCCGGCATGAGAGAAGACTGAAAACCCGGGCCCCAGAAAACGCGTTGCAAGCCCCTTTGGACCATCCAAAAGTGTCACCAAAGGAAGGCTTTGGGTACAAGTGAACTCCCCAGGGGAGCCTTTACGCAGCCCCACATGCAACTGGACCCTCCGGGTTCGCTGTTCATGAGCAAACC
This sequence comes from Anas acuta, assembly GCF_963932015.1. NCBI lineage: Eukaryota > Metazoa > Chordata > Aves > Anseriformes > Anatidae > Anas > Anas acuta. The sequence goes on along the minus strand of NW_027075988.1, from coordinate 13,712 downwards.
TAAACGTAGCCCTAGCCGTCATCGGAGACGACTGAAAAATCAGGCCCCAGGAAATGCGTTGCAAGCCCTTTTCGCCCATCCAAATGTGCACCCAAAGGAAGACTTTGGGTACAAGAGAACTCCACAGGGGAGCCTTTACGCAGCCCCACATGCAACTGGACCCTCCGGGTTCGCTGTTTCCGAGCATCCCTAAACATAGTCCTAGACGGCATCGGAGACGAGTGAAAAATCAGGCCCCAGGAAATGCGTTACGAGCCCTTTTCGCCCATCCAAATGTGCCCCCAAAGGAAGGCTTTGGGTACAAGTGAACTCCCCAGGGGAGCCTTTACGCAGCCCCACATGCAACTGGACCCTCCGGGTTCGATGTTTCCGAGCATCCCTAAACATAGCCCTAGCCGGAATCGAAGTCGACTGAAAAATCAGACCGCAGGAAATGCGTTGCAAGCCCTTTTCGTCCAACCAAAAGTGCCCCCAAAGGAAGGCTTTGGGTACAAGTGAACTCCCCAGGGGAGCCTTTACGCAGCCCCACATGCAACTGGACCATTCGGGTTCGCTGTTTCCGAGCATCCCTAAACATAGCCCTAGCCGGCATCGAAGACGACTGAAAAATCAGGCCCCAGGAAATGCGTTGCGAGCCCTTTTCGTCCATTCAAAAGTGCCCCCAAAGGAAGGCTTTGGGTACAAGTGAACTCCCCAGGGGAGCCTTTACGCAGCCCCACATGCAACTGGACCCTCCGGGTTCGCTGTTCATGAGCAAACCTAAACGTATCCATAGCCGTCATAGGAGACGACTGAAAAATCAGGCCCCAGGAAATGCGTTGCGAGCCCCTTTGGACCATCCAAAAGTGCCCCCAAAGAAAGGCTTTGGGTACAAGTGAACTCCCCAGGGGAGCCTTTACGCAGCCCCACATGCAACTGGACCCTTCGGGTTCGCTGTTTCCGAGCATCCCTAAACCTAGCCCTAGCCGGCATCGATGACGACTGAAAAATCAGGCCCCTGGAAATGCGTTGCGAGCCCTTTTCGCCCATCCAAAAGTGCCCCCAAAGGAAGGCTTTGGGTACAAGTGAACTCCCCAGGGGAGCCTTTACGCAGCCCCACATGCAACTGGACACTCCGGGTTCGCCGTTTCCGAGCATCCCTAAACATAGCCCTAGCCGGCATCGATGACGACTGAAAAATCAGGCCCCAGGAAATGCGTTGCGAGCCCCTTAGGACCATCCAAAAGTGTCACCAAAGGAAGGCTTTGGGTACAAGTGAACTCCCCAGGGGAGCCTTTACGCAGCCCCACATGCAACTGGACCCTCCGGGTTCGATTTTTCCGAGCAAACCTAAATATATCACTAGCCGGCATGAGAGAAGACTGAAAACCCGGGCCCCAGAAAACGCGTTGCAAGCCCCTTTGGACCATCCAAAAGTGCCCCCAAAGGAAGGCTTTGGGTACAAGTGAACTCCCCAGGGGAGCCTTTACGCAGCCCCACATGCAACTGGACCCTCCGGGTTCGCTGTTCATGAGCAAACCTAAACGTAGCCCTAGCCGTCATCGGAGACGATTGAAAAATCAGGCCCCAGGAAATGCGTTGCAAGCCCTTTTCGCCCATCCAAAAGTGCCCCCAAAGGAAGACTTTGGGTACAAGAGAACTCCCCAGGGGAGCCTTTACGCAGCCCCACATGCAACTGGACCCTCCGGGTTCGCTGTTTCCGAGCATCCCTAAACATAGCCCTAGCCGGCATCGAAGACAAGTGAAAAATGAGGACCCAGGAAATGCATTGCGAGCCCCTTCGGACCATCCAAAAGTGCCCCCAAAGGAAGGCTTTGGGTACAAGTGAACTCCCCAGGGGAGCCTTTACGCAGCCCCACATGCAACTGGACAATTCGGGTTCGCTGTTCCTTACCAAAACTAAACGTAGCCCTGGCCGTCATAGGAGACGACTGAAAAATCAGGCCCCAGGAAATGCGTTGCGAGCCCCTTTGGACCATCCAAAAGTGCCCCCAAAGGAAGGCTTTGGGTACATCTGAAGTTCCCAGGGGAGCCTTTACGCAGCCCCACATGCAACTGGACCCTCCGGGTTCGATTTTTCCGAGCAACCCTAATTATATCCCTAACTGGCATGGGAGAAGACTGAACACCCGGGCCCCAGAAAACGCGTTGCAAGCCCCTTTGGACCATCCAAAAGTGTCACCAAAGGAAGGCTTTGGGTACAAGAGAACTCCCCAGGGGAGCCTTTACGCAGCCCCACATGCAACTGGACCCTCCGGGTTCGCTGTTCATGAGCAAACCTAAACGTAGCCCTAGCCGTCATCGGAGACGACTGAAAAATCAGGCCCCAGGAAATGCGTTGCGAGACCTTTTCGCCCATACAAAAGTGTCACCAAAGGAAGGCTTTGGGTACATCTGAAGTTCCCAGGGGAGCCTTTACGCAGCCCCACATGCAACTGGACCCTTCGGGTTCGCTGTTTCCGAGCATCCCTAAACATAGCCCTAGCCGTCATCGGAGACGAGTGAAAAATCAGGCCCCAGGAAATGCGTTGCGAGCCCCTTCGGACCATCCAAAAGTGCCCCCAAAGGAAGGCTTTGGGTACATCTGAAGTTCCCAGGGGAGCCTTTACGCAGCCCCACATGCAACTGGACCCTCCGGGTTCGCTGTTTCCGAGCATCCCTAAACATAGCCCTAGCCGGCATCAATGACGACTGAAAAATCAGGCCCCAGGAAATGCGTTACGAGCCCTTTTCACCCATCCAAAAGTGCCCCCAAAGGAAGGCTTTGGGTACAAGTGAACTCCCCAGGGGAGCCTTTACGCAGACCCACATCAACTGGACCCTCCGGGTTCGCTATTTCCGAGCATCCCTAAACATAGCCCTAGCCGGCATCGATGACGACTGAAAAATCAGGCCCCAGGAAATGCGTTGCGAGCCCCTTTGGACCATCCAAAAGTGCCCGCAAAGGAAGACTTTGGGTACAAGTGAACTCCCCAGGGGAGCCTTTACGCAGCCCCACATGCAACTGGACCCTCCGGGTTCGCTGTTTCCGAGCATCCCTAAACATAGCACTACACGGCATCGAAGACGAATGAAAAATCAGGCCCCAGGAAATGCGTTGCGAGCCCTTTTCGCTCATCCAAAAGTGCCCCCAAAGGAAGGCTTTGGGTACAAGTGAACTCCCCAGGGGAGCCTTTACGCAGCCCCACATGCAACTGGACCCTCCGGGTTCGCTGTTTCCGAGCATCCCTAAACATAGCCCTAGCCGGCATCGAAGACAAGTGAAAAATCAGGCCCCAGGAAATGCGTTGCGAGCCCCTTCGGACCATCCAAAAGTGCCCCCAAAGGAAGGCTTTGGGTACAAGTGAACTCCCCAGGGGAGCCTTTACGCAGCCCCACATGCAACTGGACCATTCGGGTTCGCTGTTTCCGAGCATCCCTAAACATAGCCCTAGCCGGCATCGAAGACGACTGAAAAATCAGGCCCCAGGAAATGCGTTGCGAGCCCTTTTCGTCCATTCAAAAGTGCCCCCAAAGGAAGGCTTTGGGTACAAGTGAACTCCCCAGGGGAGCCTTTACGCAGCCCCACATGCAACTGGACCCTCCGGGTTCGCTGTTCATGAGCAAACCTAAACGTACCCATAGCCGTCATAGGAGACGACTGAAAAATCAGGCCCCAGGAAATGCGTTGCGAGCCCCTTTGGACCATCCAAAAGTGCCCCCAAAGAAAGGCTTTGGGTACAAGTGAACTCCCCAGGGGAGCCTTTACGCAGCCCCACATGCAACTGGACCCTTCGGGTTCGCTGTTTCCGAGCATCCCTAAACCTAGCCCTAGCCGGCATCGATGACGACTGAAAAATCAGGCCCCTGGAAATGCGTTGCGAGCCCTTTTCGCCCATCCAAAAGTGCCCCCAAAGGAAGGCTTTGGGTACAAGTGAACTCCCCAGGGGAGCCTTTACGCAGCCCCACATGCAACTGGACACTCCGGGTTCGCCGTTTCCGAGCATCCCTAAACATAGCCCTAGCCGGCATCGATGACGACTGAAAAATCAGGCCCCAGGAAATGCGTTGCGAGCCCCTTAGGACCATCCAAAAGTGTCACCAAAGGAAGGCTTTGGGTACAAGTGAACTCCCCAGGGGAGCCTTTACGCAGCCCCACATGCAACTGGACCCTCCGGGTTCGATTTTTCCGAGCAAACCTAAATATATCACTAGCCGGCATGAGAGAAGACTGAAAACCCGGGCCCCAGAAAACGCGTTGCAAGCCCCTTTGGACCATCCAAAAGTGTCACCAAAGGAAGGCTTTGGGTACAAGTGAACTCCCCAGGGGAGCCTTTACGCAGCCCCACATGCAACTGGACCCTCCGGGTTCGCTGTTCATGAGCAAACCTAAACGTAGCCCTAGCCGTCATCGGAGACGACTGAAAAATCAGGCCCCAGGAAATGCGTTGCAAGCCCTTTTCGCCCATCCAAATGTGCCCCCAAAGGAAGGCTTTGGGTACAAGTGAACTCCCCAGGGGAGCCTTTACGCAGCCCCACATGCAACTGGACCCTCCGGGTTCGATGTTTCCGAGCATCCCTAAACATAGCCCTAGCCGGAATCGAAGTCGACTGAAAAATCAGACCGCAGGAAATGCGTTGCAAGCCCTTTTCGTCCAACCAAAAGTGCCCCCAAAGGAAGGCTTTGGGTACAAGTGAACTCCCCAGGGGAGCCTTTACGCAGCCCCACATGCAACTGGACCATTCGGGTTCGCTGTTTCCGAGCATCCCTAAACATAGCCCTAGCCGGCATCGAAGACGACTGAAAAATCAGGCCCCAGGAAATGCGTTGCGAGCCCTTTTCGTCCATTCAAAAGTGCCCCCAAAGGAAGGCTTTGGGTACAAGTGAACTCCCCAGGGGAGCCTTTACGCAGCCCCACATGCAACTGGACCCTCCGGGTTCGCTGTTCATGAGCAAACCTAAACGTATCCATAGCCGTCATAGGAGACGACTGAAAAATCAGGCCCCAGGAAATGCGTTGCGAGCCCCTTTGGACCATCCAAAAGTGCCCCCAAAGAAAGGCTTTGGGTACAAGTGAACTCCCCAGGGGAGCCTTTACGCAGCCCCACATGCAACTGGACCCTCCGGGTTCGATTTTTCCGAGCAAACCTAAATATATCACTAGCCGGCATGAGAGAAGACTGAAAACCCGGGCCCCAGAAAACGCGTTGCAAGCCCCTTTGGACCATCCAAAAGTGTCACCAAAGGAAGGCTTTGGGTACAAGTGATCTCCCCAGGGGAGCCTTTACGCAGCCCCACATGCAACTGGACCCTCCGGGTTCGCTGTTCATGAGCAAACCTAAACGTAGCCCTAGCCGTCATCGGAGACGACTGAAAAATCAGGCCCCAGGAAATGCGTTGCCTGCCCCTTTGGACCATCCAAAAGTGCCCCCAAAGGAAGGCTTTGGGTACAAGTGAACTCCCCAGGGGAGCCTTTACGCAGCCCCACATGCAACTGGACAATTCGGGTTCGCTGTTCCTTACCAAAACTAAACGTAGCCCTGGCCGTCATAGGAGACGACTGAAAAATCAGGCCCCAGGAAATGCGTTGCGAGCCCCTTTGGACCATCCAAAAGTGCCTCCAAAGGAAGGCTTTGGGTACATCTGAAGTTCCCAGGGGAGCCTTTACGCAGCCCCACATGCAACTGGACCCTCCGGGTTCGATTTTTCCGAGCAACCCTAAATATATTACTAGCCGGCATGGGAGAAGACTGAAAACCCGGGCCCCAGAAAACGCGTTTCAAGCCCCTTTGGACCATCCAAAGGTGTCACCAAAGGAAGGCTTTGGGTACAAGTGATCTCCCCAGGGGAGCCTTTACGCAGCCCCACATGCAACTGGACCCTCCGGGTTCGATTTTTCCGAGCAACACTAAACGTAGCCCTTGCCGGCATCGAAGACGAGTGAAAAATCAGGCCCCAGGAAATGCGTTGCGAGCCCTTTTCCCCCATCCAAAAGTGTCGCCAAAGGAAGGCTTTGGGTACAAGTGAACTCCCCAGGGGAGCCTTTACGCAGCCCCACATGCAACTGGACCCTCCGGGTTCGCTGTTCCTGAGCAAACCTAAACGTAGCCCTGGCCGTCATAGGAGACGACTGAAAAATCAGGCCCCAGGAAATGCGTTGCGAGCCCCTTCGGACCATCCAAAAGTGCCCCCAAAGGAAGGCTTTGGGTACATCTGAAGTTCCCAGGGGAGCCTTTACGCAGCCCCACATGCAACTGGACCCTCCGGGTTCGCTGTTCATGAGCAAACCTAAACGTAGCCCTAGCCGTCATCGGAGACGACTGAAAAATCAGGCCCCAGGAAATGCGTTGCGAGCCCTTTTCGCCCATACAAAAGTGTCACCAAAGGAAGGCTTTGGGTACATCTGAAGTTCCCAGGGGAGCCTTTACGCAGCCCCACATGCAACTGGACCCTTCGGGTTCGCTGTTTCCGAGCATCCCTAAACATAGCCCTAGCCGTCATCGGAGACGAGTGAAAAATCAGACCCCAGGAAATGCGTTGCGAGCCCCTTCGGACCATCCAAAAGTGCCCCCAAAGGAAGGCTTTGGGTACAAGTGAACTCCCCAGGGGAGCCTTTACGCAGCCCCACATGCAACTGGACCCTCCGGGTTCGCTGTTTCCGAGCATCCCTAAACATAGCCCTAGCCGGCATCAATGACGACTGAAAAATCAGGCCCCAGGAAATGCGTTACGAGCCCTTTTCACCCATCCAAAAGTGCCCCCAAAGGAAGGCTTTGGGTACAAGTTAACTCCCCAGGGGAGCCTTTACGCAGACCCACATCAACTGGACCCTCCGGGTTCGCTATTTCCGAGCATCCCTAAACATAGCCCTAGCCGCCATCGGAGACGACTGAAAAATCAGGCCCCAGGAAATGCGTTGCGAGCCCCTTTGGACCATCCAAAAGTGCCCGCAAAGGAAGACTTTGGGTACAAGTGAACTCCCCAGGGGAGCCTTTACGCAGCCCCACATGCAACTGGACCCTCCGGGTTCGCTGTTTCCGAGCATCCCTAAACATAGCACTAGACGGCATCGAAGACGAATGAAAAATCAGGCCCCAGGAAATGCGTTGCGAGCCCTTTTCGCTCATCCAAAAGTGCCCCCAAAGGAAGGCTTTGGGTACAAGTGAACTCCCCAGGGGAGCCTTTACGCAGCCCCACATGCAACTGGACCCTCCGGGTTCGCTGTTTCCGAGCATCCCTAAACATAGCCCTAGCCGGCATCGAAGACAAGTGAAAAATCAGGCCCCAGGAAATGCGTTGCGAGCCCCTTCGGACCATCCAAAAGTGCCCCCAAAGGAAGGCTTTGGGTACAAGAGAACTCCCCAGGGGAGCCTTTACGCAGCCCCACATGCAACTGGACCATTCGGGTTCGCTGTTTCCGAGCATCCCTAAACATAGCCCTAGCCGGCATCGAAGACGACTGAAAAATCAGGCCCCAGGAAATGCATTGCGAGCCCTTTTCGTCCATTCAAAAGTGCCCCCAAAGGAAGGCTTTGGGTACAAGTGAACTCCCCAGGGGAGCCTTTACGCAGCCCCACATGCAACTGGACCCTCCGGGTTCGCTGTTCATGAGCAAACCTAAACGTACCCATAGCCGTCATAGGAGACGACTGAAAAATCAGGCCCCAGGAAATGCGTTGCGAGCCCCTTTGGACCATCCAAAAGTGCCCCCAAAGAAAGGCTTTGGGTACAAGTGAACTCCCCAGGGGAGCCTTTACGCAGCCCCACATGCAACTGGACCCTTCGGGTTCGCTGTTTCCGAGCATCCCTAAACCTAGCCCTAGCCGGCATCGATGACGACTGAAAAATCAGGCCCCTGGAAATGCGTTGCGAGCCCTTTTCGCCCATCCAAAAGTGCCCCCAAAGGAAGGCTTTGGGTACAAGTGAACTCCCCAGGGGAGCCTTTACGCAGCCCCACATGCAACTGGACACTCCGGGTTCGCTGTTTCCGAGCATCCCTAAACATAGCCCTAGCCGGCATCGAAGACGACTGAAAAATCAGGCCCCAGGAAATTCGTTGCGAGCCCCTTAGGACCATCCAAAAGTGTCACCAAAGGAAGGCTTTGGGTACAAGTGAACTCCCCAGGGGAGCCTTTACGCAGCCCCACATGCAACTGGACCCTCTGGGTTCGATTTTTCCGAGCAAACCTAAATATATCACTAGCCGGCATGAGAGAAGACTGAAAACCCGGGCCCCAGAAAACGCGTTGCAAGCCCCTTTGGACCATCCAAAAGTGTCACCAAAGGAAGGCTTTGGGTACAAGTGAACTCCCCAGGGGAGCCTTTACGCAGCCCCACATGCAACTGGACCCTCCGGGTTCGCTGTTCATGAGCAAACCTAAACGTAGCCCTAGCCGTCATCGGAGACGACTGAAAAATCAGGCCCCAGGAAATGCGTTGCAAGCCCTTTTCGCCCATCCAAATGTGCCCCCAAAGGAAGACTTTGGGTACAAGAGAACTCCACAGGGGAGCCTTTACGCAGCCCCACATGCAACTGGACCCTCCGGGTTCGCTGTTTCCGAGCATCCCTAAACATAGTCCTAGACGGCATCGGAGACGAGTGAAAAATCAGGCCCCAGGAAATGCGTTACGAGCCCTTTTCGTTCATCCAAATGTGCCCCCAAAGGAAGGCTTTGGGTACAAGTGAACTCCCCAGGGGAGCCTTTACGCAGCCCCACATGAAACTGGACCCTCCGGGTTCGATGTTTCCGAGCATCCCTAAACATAGCCCTAGCCGGAATCGAAGTCGACTGAAAAATCAGACCGCAGGAAATGCGTTGCAAGCCCTTTTCGTCCAACCAAAAGTGCCCCCAAAGGAAGGCTTTGGGTACAAGTGAACTCCCCAGGGGAGCCTTTACGCAGCCCCACATGCAACTGGACCCTCCGGGTTCGATTTTTCCGAGCAAACCTAAATATATCACTAGCCGGCATGAGAGAAGACTGAAAACCCGGGCCCCAGAAAACGCGTTCAAGCCCCTTTGGACCATCCAAAAGTGTCACCAAAAGAAGGCTTTGGGTACAAGTGATCTCCCCAGGGGAGCCTTTACGCAGCCCCACATGCAACTGGACCCTCCGGGTTCGCTGTTCATGAGCAAACCTAAACGTAGCCCTAGCCGTCATCGGAGACGACTGAAAAATCAGGCCCCAGGAAATGCGTTGCCTGCCCCTTTGGACCATCCAAAAGTGCCCGCAAAGGAAGGCTTTGGGTACAAGTGAACTCCCCAGGGGAGCCTTTACGCAGCCCCACATGCAACTGGACCCTCTGGGTTCGCTGTTTCGGAGCATCCCTAAACATAGGCCTAGCCGACATCGATGACGACTGAAAAATCAGACCCCAGGAAATGCGTTACGAGCCCGTTAGGACCATCCAAAAGTGCCCCCAAAGGAACGCTTTGGGTACAAGTGAACTCCCCAGGGGAGCCTTTACGCAGCCCCACATGCAACTGGACCCTGCGGGTTCGCTGTTTCCGAGCATCCCTAAACATAGCCCTAGCCGGCATCGATGACGACTGAAAAATCAGGCCCCAGGAAATGCGTTGCGAGCCCCTTTGGACCATCCAAAAGTGCCCCCAAAGGAAGGCTTTGGGTACAAGAGAACTCCCCAGGGGAGCCTTTACGCAGCCCCACATGCAACTGGACCCTCCGGGTTCGCTGTTTCCGAGCATCCCTAAACATAGCCCTAGCCGGCATCGATGACGAGTGTAAAATCAGGCCCCAGGAAATGCGTTCCGAGGCCCTTTCGACCACCCAAAAGTGCCCCCAAAGGAAGACTTTGGGTACAAGTGAACTCCCCAGGGGAGCCTTTACGCAGCCCCACATGCAACTGGACCCTCCGGGTTCGCTGTTCATGAGCAAACCTAAACGTAGCCCTAGCCGTCATCGGAGACGACTGAAAAATCAGGCCCCAGGAAATGCGTTGCAAGCCCTTTTCGCCCATCCAAATGTGCACCCAAAGGAAGACTTTGGGTACAAGAGAACTCCACAGGGGAGCCTTTACGCAGCCCCACATGCAACTGGACCCTCCGGGTTCGCTGTTTCCGAGCATCCCTAAACATAGTCCTAGACGGCATCGGAGACGAGTGAAAAATCAGGCCCCAGGAAATGCGTTACGAGCCCTTTTCGCCCATCCAAATGTGCCCCCAAAGGAAGGCTTTGGGTACAAGTGAACTCCCCAGGGGAGCCTTTACGCAGCCCCACATGCAACTGGACCCTCCGGGTTCGATGTTTCCGAGCATCCCTAAACATAGCCCTAGCCGGAATCGAAGTCGACTGAAAAATCAGACCGCAGGAAATGCGTTGCAAGCCCTTTTCGTCCAACCAAAAGTGCCCCCAAAGGAAGGCTTTGGGTACAAGTGAACTCCCCAGGGGAGCCTTTACGCAGCCCCACATGCAACTGGACCATTCGGGTTCGCTGTTTCCGAGCATCCCTAAACATAGCCCTAGCCGGCATCGAAGACGACTGAAAAATCAGGCCCCAGGAAATGCGTTGCGAGCCCCTTAGGACCATCCAAAAGTGTCACCAAAGGAAGGCTTTGGGTACAAGTGAACTCCCCAGGGGAGCCTTTACGCAGCCCCACATGCAACTGGACCCTCCGGGTTCGATTTTTCCGAGCAAACCTAAATATATCACTAGCCGGCATGAGAGAAGACTGAAAACCCGGGCCCCAGAAAACGCGTTGCAAGCCCCTTTGGACCATCCAAAAGTGTCACCAAAGGAAGGCTTTGGGTACAAGTGAACTCCCCAGGGGAGCCTTTACGCAGCCCCACATGCAACTGGACCCTCCGGGTTCGCTGTTCATGAGCAAACCTAAACGTAGCCCTAGCCGTCATCGGAGACGATTGAAAAATCAGGCCCCAGGAAATGCGTTGCAAGCCCTTTTCGCCCATCCAAAAGTGCCCCCAAAGGAAGACTTTGGGTACAAGAGAACTCCCCAGGGGAGCCTTTACGCAGCCCCACATGCAACTGGACCCTCCGGGTTCGCTGTTTCCGAGCATCCCTAAACATAGCCCTAGCCGGCATCGAAGACAAGTGAAAAATGAGGACCCAGGAAATGCATTGCGAGCCCCTTCGGACCATCCAAAAGTGCCCCCAAAGGAAGGCTTTGGGTACAAGTGAACTCCCCAGGGGAGCCTTTACGCAGCCCCACATGCAACTGGACAATTCGGGTTCGCTGTTCCTTACCAAAACTAAACGTAGCCCTGGCCGTCATAGGAGACGACTGAAAAATCAGGCCCCAGGAAATGCGTTGCGAGCCCCTTTGGACCATCCAAAAGTGCCCCCAAAGGAAGGCTTTGGGTACATCTGAAGTTCCCAGGGGAGCCTTTACGCAGCCCCACATGCAACTGGACCCTCCGGGTTCGATTTTTCCGAGCAACCCTAATTATATCCCTAACTGGCATGGGAGAAGACTGAACACCCGGGCCCCAGAAAACGCGTTGCAAGCCCCTTTGGACCATCCAAAAGTGTCACCAAAGGAAGGCTTTGGGTACAAGAGAACTCCCCAGGGGAGCCTTTACGCAGCCCCACATGCAACTGGACCCTCCGGGTTCGCTGTTCATGAGCAAACCTAAACGTAGCCCTAGCCGTCATCGGAGACGACTGAAAAATCAGGCCCCAGGAAATGCGTTGCGAGCCCTTTTCGCCCATACAAAAGTGTCACCAAAGGAAGGCTTTGGGTACATCTGAAGTTCCCAGGGGAGCCTTTACGCAGCCCCACATGCAACTGGACCCTTCGGGTTCGCTGTTTCCGAGCATCCCTAAACATAGCCCTAGCCGTCATCGGAGACGAGTGAAAAATCAGGCCCCAGGAAATGCGTTGCGAGCCCCTTCGGACCATCCAAAAGTGCCCCCAAAGGAAGGCTTTGGGTACATCTGAAGTTCCCAGGGGAGCCTTTACGCAGCCCCACATGCAACTGGACCCTCCGGGTTCGCTGTTTCCGAGCATCCCTAAACATAGCCCTAGCCGGCATCAATGACGACTGAAAAATCAGGCCCCAGGAAATGCGTTACGAGCCCTTTTCACCCATCCAAAAGTGCCCCCAAAGGAAGGCTTTGGGTACAAGTGAACTCCCCAGGGGAGCCTTTACGCAGACCCACATCAACTGGACCCTCCGGGTTCGCTATTTCCGAGCATCCCTAAACATAGCCCTAGCCGGCATCGATGACGACTGAAAAATCAGGCCCCAGGAAATGCGTTGCGAGCCCCTTTGGACCATCCAAAAGTGCCCGCAAAGGAAGACTTTGGGTACAAGTGAACTCCCCAGGGGAGCCTTTACGCAGCCCCACATGCAACTGGACCCTCCGGGTTCGCTGTTTCCGAGCATCCCTAAACATAGCACTACACGGCATCGAAGACGAATGAAAAATCAGGCCCCAGGAAATGCGTTGCGAGCCCTTTTCGCTCATCCAAAAGTGCCCCCAAAGGAAGGCTTTGGGTACAAGTGAACTCCCCAGGGGAGCCTTTACGCAGCCCCACATGCAACTGGACCCTCCGGGTTCGCTGTTTCCGAGCATCCCTAAACATAGCCCTAGCCGGCATCGAAGACAAGTGAAAAATCAGGCCCCAGGAAATGCGTTGCGAGCCCCTTCGGACCATCCAAAAGTGCCCCCAAAGGAAGGCTTTGGGTACAAGTGAACTCCCCAGGGGAGCCTTTACGCAGCCCCACATGCAACTGGACCATTCGGGTTCGCTGTTTCCGAGCATCCCTAAACATAGCCCTAGCCGGCATCGAAGACGACTGAAAAATCAGGCCCCAGGAAATGCGTTGCGAGCCCTTTTCGTCCATTCAAAAGTGCCCCCAAAGGAAGGCTTTGGGTACAAGTGAACTCCCCAGGGGAGCCTTTACGCAGCCCCACATGCAACTGGACCCTCCGGGTTCGCTGTTCATGAGCAAACCTAAACGTACCCATAGCCGTCATAGGAGACGACTGAAAAATCAGGCCCCAGGAAATGCGTTGCGAGCCCCTTTGGACCATCCAAAAGTGTCACCAAAGGAAGGCTTTGGGTACAAGTGAACTCCCCAGGGGAGCCTTTACGCAGCCCCACATGCAACTGGACCCTTCGGGTTCGCTGTTTCCGAGCATCCCTAAACCTAGCCCTAGCCGGCATCGATGACGACTGAAAAATCAGGCCCCTGGAAATGCGTTGCGAGCCCTTTTCGCCCATCCAAAAGTGCCCCCAAAGGAAGGCTTTGGGTACAAGTGAACTCCCCAGGGGAGCCTTTACGCAGCCCCACATGCAACTGGACACTCCGGGTTCGCCGTTTCCGAGCATCCCTAAACATAGCCCTAGCCGGCATCGATGACGACTGAAAAATCAGGCCCCAGGAAATGCGTTGCGAGCCCCTTAGGACCATCCAAAAGTGTCACCAAAGGAAGGCTTTGGGTACAAGTGAACTCCCCAGGGGAGCCTTTACGCAGCCCCACATGCAACTGGACCCTCCGGGTTCGATTTTTCCGAGCAAACCTAAATATATCACTAGCCGGCATGAGAGAAGACTGAAAACCCGGGCCCCAGAAAACGCGTTGCAAGCCCCTTTGGACCATCCAAAAGTGTCACCAAAGGAAGGCTTTGGGTACAAGAGAACTCCCCAGGGGAGCCTTTACGCAGCCCCACATGCAACTGGACCCTCCGGGTTCGCTGTTCATGAGCAAACCTAAACGTAGCCCTAGCCGTCATCGGAGACGACTGAA